>NC_031773.1:6383481-6520818 GCF_001522545.3 Parus major
GGGAAGGGAAGGGAAGGGAAGGGAAGGGAAGGGAAGGGAAGGGAAGGGAAGGGAAGGGAAGGGAAGGGAATCTCTGTTTTTCTCTATGCTCAGAATTCACTGCTGTGGTTTCTATCTCTGTTTTTTATTAAGTAGTCTTTGCCCTAGAGACAACAGCTCTTTTGATGTTACAGTTGACCTTTTGGTTTTACTCTACATAAAATTTTTCCCCTGAAGAAGGTTTCTATCTCCGCAAAATAGGAGGGGAATATAAAACAACTCTTTTCTTTTTTTCTATTCCTAGCTACAACCTGCACTGGAACCAGTGTACAAAGGTAACCAGATTTTGCATCAGCATTTTACATTTTCCCAACAAGCTCTCCTATATTAAAACATGATCCCATGGGAATAAGCCACTCCTTTTGAAAACTTGTTTTTTACTTACTCACTAGATTTCTGTAAGATTTTAGCTTAGCTATCTGCAAATTATCTTTTAATGAATCCATCTCATGGGTATTGAGGATGGTAGTGATATTTCTGTTAGGAACACGTGAGGAGGAAAATTCTCACATGGGTATTCAGGATCATACTGTATAAACAATTACAGCATTCAATGTCTGCAGAAAATCAAGAGGCAAATCAGCAGTGAATATCAATTATACATCTGCTGCATCACAGAGGCAGATGGCACTTTAATTGTACATCCAAAACATTATGGACAATTTTCCCCAACCCAGCCTCATTGAAATAGTGGCTTTAGCACCTAAAAATATCAAGAGAGGGTATGTGTGCAATGACTCATCTAAGAACTCATTTCAGTTTGAAGATAAATATTCCAGCAGTAAACCAATAACAATCTTCAAGATGCATAGCTCATATGCAGCAAACGTGCTGTCTTGATCTAGGTAAAACTTTTATTGATGAAAAGCAATGGGGTGACTGAACAGCTCACACCACTCAGCTCAGAGTGTGAAATTGTCAAAGAGTTTGAAGATCAATGAGACAAATTCTTTTGATTGCATCTGTAGAAATTGGAAATGTCATGGAGATAAGTAGAATAATATGGATTTACACTCTTTTCCCCTCATGATCCTAAGAGAAGAAAGCTCAAATCCTTCTCCCTCAGACAGGAATGGTTTCATGAAATGAAGGAAGTTTTATGGAAGTTTAACAGACTCAACAACAACTACTGACCATGGAAAATCAGTTGACACCAGCCTGCATGTGAAAGAATGACACTGACTACCCAGAGACTGTTGTGCTAATGCCCCAATACCAAAAGTGTTCTGAATGCTTACTTAATTAAAGATTATTAAAAATTAAAACTGACTCTCGTAAGAGATTACTATATTCTTCAATTTGCAAAAGCTTTGCCAATTAAGCCACCCCTGCTTTATTACAGTAAGTGATGCAGGTTTCAAATAGGATTTGTTCTTTACTCCCATCATGTACAAAACTGATGGGTTTTCCAATTTGTCTGCGTGGTTATACAGTCTTAAAATATTCAGTAACTCTGCAATCAGTTTACATTTCGTCATACAATAGCATTCATTTCCTCCTCTCTCCCCCAAATATATTCATGGTTAACCACAGCAGACACATTTTATTTGCAATGTGATCACATATGCATTTTCTTGGAAGAAGTTTAGGAAGTTAATCTTAAAACTTGTATTTGGAATGGGTAATCTGTAAACAGAGACAAACCAAACAGGAACATTCAAAACAGGATCCATGTCCAAGAAACCAAACAACTCTGAACTATGCAGCTAAGGTTTAATTCCTACTGGTGCATCAGAACTTTCACAGAAACTTCACATGGATGATTCTTTATTTAGATCTTCACATTTAAGTGGGGCATCCAAAAATCAGAAGCTCCCTAACTGATCTAAGCCCTGCCTGACCCAAGAAGTCTGTAGCACAGCTTTGATGGAAGAATTCCCACAATACAAAAACATTTGTGTTGGAACCAATGTAAGAAGCATAGTTAGTTTATTATTTCTTCCAAGACAGCGAATGATATTAGATCCAGAGGAAGAGAGCTGAAGAGAGGCATTCCATAGCAAGGGACTCTGAACAAGCAACCCTTTGCTTATATAGGGATGGTAAAGGATGGTAACAAAAGAAGTTTCTCCATTGATCAAGAGAGCAAAATAGATCTCTTCATATAATTTAACTCCTGACTCCAACCCAAAATTTTGAAGTGGGGAAATAAAGAATGGAACACTGCTAGGAACATCAGCAGATTACAAAACACCCCCATCCTTTTTCTTGTGCCATCACTGTATCTTCTGCAGTCTGTAATTTTGTCTATTTAGAGCTGAAGTGCTTCCTCACAACGTCATTAGAGCCAGCAGTCTCATAATATTGATTCAGGCACTTTGGTTTGTGCAAAATACTCACCCCACTTTAAGCACATGATTAGAGAAAACAGCATTCAAGATAAAATTGTTTAACTTTTTAAGGTAGTAAATAAGTGCTATTGTTACTAATATTTTGTTAAACCAAAGTACTTAAAAATGTTTCTTGTTATTTTTTTTTTGTTCCATTAGCACTTTGTCTTGAACAACAACAGAAAAAATGGAATTCTCAGCTACACCAGGGGAAGAAATAAATTGATCCTCACAACTGTGTTTTTTTAGTGTCAGTTTTCAGTAGCAATATTATTCTGCTGGTCTGGGGACTCTGGCCTACAGAGCAGTTTTTGGGATAGCACAAACAGAAATCTCCCTATAGCTCCTTCTTGACCTGAGAGTCAGAAGCCCTTCCAGAGATGACAAGAGAAGCGAAAAAAAGACTGGTTTACATTACAAGGTTGATTTTAGTCCATCACCAAAACCTTGGAAACGCAATCCAAAGCAGAGATATCAAGACACAAACACCAGTGGTTTCTCATTGTGCAACAAGTGCCCCATTTGCCCCACAGCCACCCACCCAGAGTCTGTGCCTTGCTGCTAAAGAAGCCAGCAAAAGGGATCTGTTGGTTTTTCACTAGGTCGTTGTCCATCCCCCTGGGACTGACAGCACAAGCCTGTGTCAATCTTTTGTGAAAGCCAACATTTCAGGCCACATAAAGCTAAATGAGCAACCTCAAACACTCCAATTAAATTATTTCTGTTTTTACAAAGGTGTGCAAACTCTAACCCCCTGAAAATGAATGTAAATGCAGACTAATTGAGAACAGCCTGAGCACCCAGATCTCTGAAATGAGACCAGAACAGGGAAAAGGGTTCTTGAAAAGCTCATGCCAAGTCTTTTCTGCTACAATAGCTTATATAGCAGCAGTAATAATGACCTTCACTAGACATTTCCTTGAGTACTAACGACCTGGGGTTAATGGCCCGAGGCATAGTTTTATGCAGTCAACTATTGCAGCCAGCAATTAATTACCAGGAAATACAATGTGCTCTGACCACAACGGCTCAATTAGCCTCATATTATTAAAAAATGAAAAACTTGTCAATTTTATTTACTGTGAAGGTGTCCTGGATTTTATTTTAGTATATTAGACTAAAAAACCCCTTGAACCTATATTAAGCCAAACATATGTTCTACAACACTCCTCCATTAACTTTGCACAAATTACGGGGAGCCAAAGCCGAGAGTCTTGCAACACAAGATTATCACAGCCCACAGACAGAAAAATATTGTGGAGCAAGGCTCTGTGTGAATTCTGATTCTGTGCTAGAAAAGCCTCCCTACAAATAATTTCTCTGGTGGTTGTAAATGGATTGAGAGAAGGGAGAACAATGAGGGACACACTGCAGAGAACATCCCTCCACTGGCAAGAGGTGGGCAGTGTGTGCTGGAGTAAGGACAGGAAGGGGAAGGGCTATCCTGCTTTTAGCAAATTTTGAGGTGCCCCAATATCCATGCAACAGATTTACAAAGATATTGGGGTAGATTATTTTTGCACACAGGTTTGTGCTCTCCCAGTTTATGTTCATTTATTAAATTTTATTTTTTCAGTAAGGCTTTTGCAAAATGACCTGAGAACCATACACTGTGGGGTCAAGTGCCATTGTTCCTGGTCAGTTGTTTGTATTTCAGCAATATCACTAGGTTTTTGGGGACCTGAAAAGATAAGGCCAGGCACTAGAGCCAGCTCTAGGAGTTGCTGGCTTTAATTTGGGAATTACCATCTGAAATCCCATGAAGGATGCAAAAAGCTGATCAGATTGTGTCTGTAGATCCATTCCTCTAAGTATGTTTCTGGCATTGACTGTGGCTTTTGTTTCCATGAAATACAGACACTCTGTGGGTGTTTTTGTGCCTGGGATGCTTCTCAAGGACCATTGGACCATTGGTATCTCAGTGCCCTCCATCAAGACTTGGTCTCAGGCATTGCTGCTGGACAAGTGCATGCTAAAAGGGCTCAGAGCAGGACTCCCCAGTATGATAAGACCCTTCAAAAAAGCAAGCAGAAACTTTGATCACATGCTTTGAGAGCTGCAGTTTCAGGCCAGCATAAGAATTCTTTTAAACAAGAAAATTTGTATCTCTTGAAATGGATGATGGGTTCAGCCTAGTTTAATCCTCAGTGCCATTAAAACCTCTTTGTGAAATGGCTGATTCCAGTGCACTTCTGCACGTTTCTGTGCTTGGTGATAGTTAAAAGCAGAAAGAATTAAGACATGTGAGGGCAAAATGTGTGTCTGTCTGGAGGAGCTCAGGAAGGTGCTCACCCAAGGCTTTCCAGTGTGGAAACATTCCCTGGCAGCCTATGTGGTGGTTTTGAAGAGCTGGGAACAGTGTGCTGGCTGGTCAAAGCCCAAACCTCCATACAGTCTCTCTGACTGAACCCTCCAACCAGATTTTGGTGGGGGGTCAGCCACCAGCTGTGGTGGATTTTGTTTTCAGAAGGCACACGACACAAAGCAGCCCTTGCTGGTGCTGGCAGAACCAGCCACCAGAGCACAGCAGCTTTAGGTGCCACATCCCAAAAACCTGCATTTTCATGGCATGTACTGAGGAAGGCATGTGGGACTTCCATACATCTCTGAGCCCTGATGTGCTAACCACATTAGCCTGTCAGCAGGCTGGATCATTGCCATGCTGAGAAATTATGAGTACAGTAATTACAGAAGTGTGACATTCGTAACCAGAAGATGCAGAATGGGAATAATTGCAATTGTCCAATGTCACAAGTCCTTCTCATGTATTAATAGTTATCTGTAACCTTGCATCTTTATTAGGGCAATTATAGCATTTTTAACATTTTATTTTAGTTTAGGGATATCAGTCAAGTTTTTCAATGCATTTTATTTTTGAAAAAACAAAGTGATAGGATTCCTTTCTATATTGTCAAAAGGAGTTGACTTATTCAGAGATTTTTTCAACTTGTTAGTATGTTACTTTTCTTCTAATTGTAGAAGTGCTCCAATTAATCATAATGATCATTTACTCAAGTGCCCACTGATTCTCTTCTACAAATAGCAATGCTTTATAGCACTGGGAAAAAAAAATAAAATCAATGGCCACATCTCTGATGAGATAATTTTATCAGTCATTCAGAATTAACAGATAGAACACAAAGCAAAAACCATATACATAATAAAAAAAGAGATAAACCAGTAATCTCTGAGTCCATTTTTAAGGCATAGTAATAAATGTGAGAATTCAGATGTGCAAACATTATGGTCGGCTTCTTCAACGGCATGCTCAAGCAGAGGGACAGGGAAAAGAAAATTGATGGCATGCACTAGAGCAGAATCAAAGGATAACAATTTTATAGTCGTGCAGCTCAGATGGCTAAAAGGTGACATCCACCACAGGGAAGCCAAGAGTAATCCCAGGGAGTGTTTAATCTCATTTAGCTGCATTAAATCACTGTGTTTGAAGACTTATTGCAAGTTTACAAAGGCAAATAGTGAAGTTCAGAAATAATTCAGTGCTACAGGGGAAATTACCAACAAGAAACGGCTAAATTCCCAGTCCACAGTAGCATGCGGCCACACAGCACCGAGCAGGATTTTGCTGCTCTCATCCCATCCTCTAAAAGAGCAACCAGCACAGCTCAGCTACTGCTGCTCGTGAAGCCCATTAGCAAATTACTGCCTGGCTGGAGCAAGGACAGAGCCAGGAGGAAGGGAGATTCCTGCCAGCACAGATCCTCCCCAGCGACCTCCGGGTGCCGTGGTACATTATCATCTCCCACCCAGACCTTCTGGCAAGGCTGCGGGTGGAGCCTGCACACCTGCACACTGAAATATCTGTGAAAGTAGCACGGAGAGGGCTCCATAATCACCTCCCCTTGCTGTGCAAGCCTCCCCACAGACCTCATTTTGGGCATGAAGCTGAAGAGGGCCAGATGTCAGCGGCGCAGCAGGGTCCTGGGGGAAGGCGTTATTCCTTCCCAAGCAATGCTGCTCACACCCAGAGCGGTGTGCAGCGGTCACACACTGCTGGCACGTCACCCTGCCTCAGCATCACCTGAGAGCTGCATTCACCCCCTCGCCACGCCACGGCAGGCAATGAGTGGGCTCTGTTTCCGTGGAAAGAGCGTGCCAAGCATCGACCTTCCAGGGCAGTGTGGTCTGTAGATGAGGCTGCAGAGAGGAGGTTTGAATGTGGAGGGCTTTTGCACACTGTCAACGCAGAAATAATTTAAGCCTGAGATGAGAGAGGCAGAAAATGACCTCATCCTTCCACTGTAACCTTGCTGCTCCCAAAGGTTTTAATACGATCCTCCAAGCTGAGCTGTGCTGCTGCAATCTGTCTAGAGGTTTGAGGGGGACAGAGCACAGCTTTATGGGGGAGGGGGAAGTCCTAGGTCTAAATGGGGCTTGGAAGCTCTCTATCAATTTTAATTACCAAATTTCTCTTCACAAGGGCAGACTTAAGATATAAAATGTAGCAGTTAAACATATTAAATCATTTATGGAATATCTGGAATGTTGTCAAGTCCAACACCTTAGTAGTCAATCAAACTGGGCATGGCCCTCATAGAGTTTAGTAAGGATACAGTTAAATCTTGGAGTGTGTTTTAAGAGCAATTCTGTAGAGCTCAGTGCTACACTCCAGAAAAAATTATCAGATCAAGGAGGATCACATTGTTTTGAGGATTCGAGTGTAGCTTTGTTTGAGGGATGGAAGGATGACTCAGGAGAGCCCTCCTAAAAGGGAAGACTGGAATCACATCAGAAATCTGGGATTTCCAGTGGACAATGACACTCAGATGCCAGTTACTTCTCATGCAGCTTAGAAACAGAGCAGTTTTCACATCCTTCTGTTGCAGGTGCCTGCCTCCCAGTAGAACAAGGAAACACCAAGGTCAGCAGCCTCAATACAGCACTGGCCACCCAATTTCTCCCTCTTCACCCTGGGTATTGTGAACCCCACAGACTGAGTTAAGGCTCCAAATTCCCTGCTGGCCTTTTTCTCCTTGAACTATAGAGGTAACCAAGTCCCATGTAATGAAGCTCACTTAGGAAATCTCACATGCACCTCTATTCCCACCTCAGCTTGGATGTAACAAAGACCCAAAATAATGAATTTCACCACATGAAAGCATCACACAAACCCCTGAAATTAATGATGCTCTGCCAAACACAAGCAGTTACCATTAATTTACAAGTGTATTTATTTTCTAATGTTATATTGTTATTTCTTCAAGGAAAGTATTTTTATATTCAGATCAAAAAGATTAAAACTGGATTATAAACAGGGAAAAACTTCATCTTGATGGAGAGTGTGAGAGCAGCTAGCTGAAGCTAGAAGCTGGAGCTTTACTGCAAACAGAGAACCGTGCTTCTCTTCCTCACCATTTTAAGATCATTTTAGATCATTAATTGGTAAACACTGAGCTATATATGTTGCTCATTGGAACCTCTGTTGTCACTTAACACTGATTAATTAGTGTTACTGTTATGACCTGGAATAGTTTGAAAGTCAAGGCCCTAAGATGTATTTTCACGAGATGCAGTAATGCTGTCTCAGGAGACACCAGGTATCGTAACTTATTGTGCTGTTAAAATATGTGCAATCAATATGTCTACAGCTTTAAAATTTTACAATACACTAATAAGATGGACATAAAAACCTATTGGTAACACTCTCATCAGTATTAATGATCTTAACACAGCAGGTGTTATCAGTCCTAACAAGTATTTGCTATTTCATGCTTAGATGCTCCCCTCTCTTGATTCACAGAAGCTGAGGAAGCTCTGTTTTAATGATTTGATAATGCTACAGGCAGAGTCACTTTGGGCACAGTTCTGCCCAATTTCCTTCATGCTGAACCAGGCAAAATCCCTCATCTCCTGTGATTTCTGGAGGAAGGTAGAGGTAGGAGTTCAGCAGACCAGGCACATCCCAGAGTCATTCATAGTACAAGATATTTACCAGAGTGGACAAGTTGCAGTTACATTTGCAGACTGCAGTCTTTGTATGAAAATAAAAAAAAATCTTTATTTTAGGAAAATATATGTTTAAAACCGAAATTCTCCTTCATTGTGCCTTTTCCCTGGTCTAGGAGAAAAAAAAAGAAGAAATAATCACTATAAATGGGGGAAAAAACACCCCAGAGTATTGAACTGGCTAGAAAACAATATAAATAATAATAAAAAAATCAATTCACATTAATTAATTATGTAGCCAATATTTTTTTTTTTACTAAAGAAAAGTGGGATCTGCCCACCTAAGACTGCAGGTGTAATGAGATAATGGCTGCACAAGAAATGTGCCACTGGGAACAGCTCTGGGCCACACCAACACCTTGTCCTGGGTAGCATTTAGTGGTCACAGGTAAGTCATGAGCTGTCAGCATGGCTGGCACCCTGAAGTGCCACCTGGTCCCATGAGCAGCTCTCTGCTGGGGCTAGATATCCATGTCCTGTGAATGGTCCTTCCATAGGAAAGAAACCCCAGACTCCAGAGATGTCCATCTTTCTTCATTGACCAGAAGTAATTTCGGGATGAGCAAACTCCTGATTTGGATCACTCACTCAGTGCATCAAATTCCAGGAAAAGCAATTAATGGCTCTGTACCTTGGTTTCTCTATTTGCAGCATGAAGTGCTCTGAGGTACCCCATTGAGAAGGGGATATTTTCAGACTATGATGCAGCGCTGCCAAATGCTGCTGCTGATTATGTGTCATGAAAAGTGGATGGCTGGATGCACATTCTGCATCCTATTGCAGGGGAAATGCAGCACTGAAATACTTCTCAGTGCTAAAAGAAAGCTCTCTCACTGAAGAATTCTCACTGAAGTATTAAAATCTACTTCTGTGGACTTCCCAAAGACATCTAATCTTTGAATCTCTGGAGGGTGGCAGTTTTAGAAGAGATGCCATTATAGCTGCTAATTGTGGGATGAATTATGCAAGAATTTATTATTGATTCAAGGGTAGCCTGCTCAGGCATGCAATCAGAGCCAAGGCAGAGCAGAGGGGAAAGGATGAGGTTTCTATACTTAACTAATTAAGCTGATTCACAACCCAAGAAAAACCCAAGGAGAAAGAAGCAGTTTGCAAAATGGAGCATTTTCCGTAGCAAATCACCTTTTCCACACCCATAACCAACATTAGTACCAGACCATCCCGGAGCAGAGCCCAGGATGTCTGTTCATTGTTCCATGAACCCATTCTCAACCCAGAAATACATCTCCACCCCTACCAGCCCCCAGCCATCCACAGGGTCAAAGGCAGGAACCCCTTTGTCTCTGGACCCCCAACCCAGCCTATCCACGTGGGTCTGTGCCCAAGGTGAAGAGACCCAAGGAGTTCTGGTTACAGGCCAGAGCTGTAGACACACCTGAAAATAACAACTGGGGCAAGGCCACATAGCCACAGAAAGCCACATTTTAGAAGAGAAAATTTGCTGACAGCTTGGCACTGCACTGAAGTTTGACAAGGTCTGTTCAAGGAGTACAGAGATTGAGGAAAGAAAGGTTTAACTGAAGAATTCAGAGGGTACTGAAACTAAAAGCATTCAGAACCCAAACAATGACACAGGGTTTATGGACACTCATCAATTTATTTTTGAAAGAGAAATTAGAAAGAGGTCATTTAAAAAGCCAGGAAGGCCGGAGGTAAGCAAGAGGAAATAAAATGAGCTTGCACAGCAAGTCAGTCACTGACAAATATAAAACAAACCATGCGGAGGTTTAATAGCATGTTTAGCATTTTGAGTAATGGACATAAAATTTGCTTTCCTCAACTTGACCTTTGTTAACAACCTTAGGGCTCTCATCCTGCAGCATTCCCTTTACTAAACTCATCATGTCTCTGAGTGCTAGAGACCATTTCCTAATGCAATCAGAAGAGATCAGTAGTAATGACAATAATTATATAAATATGTATATAATGCCTATGTATCTATGCATTCTCACGCACATGTGCACATACACATGCTACTGATAACAACTCTCCAGTGGAAATGTTGCAGTGACATTTAGGCAGAAAAACATCCAGCTGAGATCTTACACTAAAACCATCTCTCATGCTGCTGCACAGAAAATGGCAACAGAAGTACCAGGGAGGGGAAAAAAAAAAAAAATCAGTAAAGCTAAGCAACTCTCTAATACCCCACCAAAAGGGTTTATTTTAATTGCAGCAGGACACTGGCATGTTTCTAGAGTTAGCCACGTGTTGTGCTAAATAATCTTCTTTAAAATATAAATATGCAGAACTTTCAGAAGTAGGTCAGTGGCTCAACATGTTGTAGCAAATAGCTCGGATAAATACCAGTCATTACCCTGTGGTCTGCAGTCAGTAGGAGACCTGACACACTCTGCAGCAAGTCGAATGGTGCTTCACTGCATTAGAGGACCATGCTCCAAGTGATACCACAGCAGAGTGTGGTCACAGCTGAAAACATGCCTCCCAACCAGCAGAGAAATCAAGCTCTCCCTCTCATCTTTTAAGTTGTCTCACAATCAGCAAGGGCAAAAGCAGGAGGACGTGAGAATTCAAGACACAGAATTAATGAACAGAATTAAATCTGCTGCTCAGGATAAACCCCGAACGCAAGTGCCAGCTCTGCCGGAAAGGTGACTTCACAATCCTGCCCTGAGCATCGGTGCAGATGTGCTAAAACCCATCGTGGGAGGAATTGCCTCCATGCAAGCCCCAGATGAGCATTTTGCAAAGTTCCCTGGGACCTCTAAAAGCCAAGCACTGGCTCACACAAAATCCTCCTGTGGATTTGGAGCCCTGAATCCATGCGGAGCAGCTCCCCTCGCCCACCCCCCTTTCCCAAATGGATTTCAGCAAGCACTTACCATCAGCAAGCTCAGAGCAGATTCGGGAGCACGCTGCACAGCCATCTCCTCTCTTCCCACATACAAATCCTCCCCACGACTTGGTCAGCCCTCGGCCCTCCGTCACAGCAAAGCATCCACAGAGCCCACAGCTCACTGCAGGGAGAGAAACCCCAAATCAGGGTCGGAGAGCATTTGCAAGAGGAGGAGAGGATGGATGAGGGGGTGGGGAGGAGAGGAGGGAAGGAAATAACCTTCACAGCCAGGGAAAGAAGCTTAAGCTAGGCCAAATTTTACACTAGAGAGAAGAGGAAAATGAAACAGAGAGCCGGCTGGAGAAACAAGATATCGGGAACTGCAGGATATTTAAAGCTCAGGCGCACGCCACCACAGAAAGCAGCAGCAGCAGCATAGGACATGTATCAAACACCTACATGACAGGTTTGGTCCACGCCGCTCTCCCCCTGCCCCAGCTCGCAGACTGTAATTAATTATTCTTAATTGCCACGGTCCTTACTCCACCTAAATAAATCCTAGGTAGCAGAGAAGTGCCGTGCCCCTGACTCTGCATCTTCCTCCCTGCCCTGGTGATGCTAGCGCAGAAACAACGTCAAATATCGCCACGTACCGCTCCCAACAGGGTCAATCAAACCTCTTCTGTCTTCTCGCAAAGCCCTGCTCGGCAGAGCAGACGCCTGCATAACACAGACACGAGCAGCGAGAGCAGCCAGAGCCAGGAAGCACCCGGTGCTCACTTGAGAGCAACAATTACCTTTATCATATTCGAGCGAGAGCTGGGTTACTCACTGACCCTTTTCACCTTACCCCCCCTTCGCCCTCCCTACCAAAGCAAGTCTCTTCCCTCCTCCTCCTCCTCCTCCCCCCCTCCAAATGGACGGAGCTCCCCACGGAGCTAACACAGTTCCCGGGAAGATGTGATTACACAGGCTGTTGTGTTCTGGCAGTGCTCGGGCTGCCGGTCCCGCCTGGCAAGGGCAGCCCCCCCGAGCCCTGCCCGGCAGAGCCGCGGCCCCACCGCGCTCCTGCGCCCCGCGGGACAGCGGGGCCGCCCAAGGCGCCCGGACAAATCAGCCCTGAAAATAAACCCCTTCTTTAAACGTTAGGTGTACACGGAAGATGGCTCTTGAAAGCTTTTAAAAATGAGCATTCCTGGTAGGAAGGCCGGTCCCCTAAAGCAGGTGTGCCCTGACAGATCTGTCAGACCCCTGTTTTGCGGGGTTCAGAAGCCTCCTGAATTTCGGTGTGTCAACACTCATATCACCCCTCTGAAAAAGCAGAATTTTGGCTTCATTTCCTAAAATGTTAGGCTCCATCTAATGACAATGTCTGTTCATCTTCCAACTCCCACGTGCACACTCCCCTCCCTCCCCCCGTGATTTTGGAACCCAATTAAAAGTTTCAGACAAATTCAGCCAGAGTTGAATTCTCTGACACATGTCATTCCTGCAACTTTTATAGAAATTGGCACCAGGATAGAAAAGAGAATCAAATTACTGTCTCCATGAAGGCAGCAGAAATCCTTCCTTGTGTTCTGGAAGTTACATCTGGCAGGTCAGCTCTGGCATGTACAGCTCTGGAGTCTGCCCAGGCTCTCCTGGTCACCTTTCACTCTGTTTTAGCAAAGGGAGCACAGTGGCCTGGCTGATTGCAGACTCTGCCCTAGGAAGGTCATCTAGGATATCTGTGGCATAGCCACACCTCCCCCTTCCTATGGGCATGTGACAAGTAGGGAAACTTGGTTTGTTGCATTTAAATCCACAGATCAGTGAAATCTACTCCCCTCCCCACAAGAGCACCAGGCCTGGGTGGTGATGGCAAGGGCATCCCTCTCCCAGCATGTTTTCCACCAAGAGGTGTGGAAGGGGGAAGCCACTCGAGCACAAAGGGGTCATCTCTCACGAGGTGGTGTAAACTCACTCACATGGACACATAAGACAGCATTTCAGCATTTTCTGGGATTCTTTCTCCTTGGTTTTGGGTCACAGATATCAACATTCGATGAAAGTCCCTTGTCCTATACCTGGAGGTGGCATTTAGTGATTTCTTTCTGAGACCTTTTTCCCTGCGGTGAATGGAGCTCCTGTGATCACACATGTGCCAGCAGCTATACTTGTCATCACTCCTTGTGTGTAAATCATCTCCACCAAGAGAGGACAGGGGCCCAGCTTCCTTAGATCCACAAAGGTACCCAAGCATCAGCAAGCTCTCTCCTTCAGCCAGTTGCTTCAACCCACCAAAGAGCTGAGACAGTTTGAAGGCGTTTTTTAATCACGGGGCCCATTGTGGCTGTCTGCAGTGGGTCACCCTTTCCTCACAAACATCTGAAACTACAAGCTGTCACACAATGTGATCTGCTCCTGCTCTCCTAAGAGATTTGTCTTCATCCCTGAAGACAAACAGCTTGTTGGCTGTTACAAGGAGTGGAGAAATAAGCTATTTAAATGTCTCTTGAAAGGGGAAAATATGCATAATAAAAGATTAAGGTAAGTTTTAAAATACATCTCAAAATGTCTCAAGGCATCAGATTATAAAATATGTAACTAAATCTATATTAACAGCACCATGACAAATGTCCCAAGGCTATTGCATTTTCCCCCTACACTAACCCAGTCTGAAGTTCTGTAAGGAGGGAACTGCAGGAATGATGTGTTCAGTAGTTCTCAAGCTTGACAAGTGAGGTTTCTCCTTTGCCAAGAGATTTTAAGGAAACAGCCTATTCCTGCATTTTTGGACTCTAAGTTAAGAGTCTCAGCTAAAATGAAGAATCTGGAAGTGTGGATGGTTCTTCCGTCTCTACCTCCTGAATTCACTCCACAGTTGAGCAGGGTAAAATTTGTCAAACACCAGGAGCTAGTTATGATTTGTGGTGTCCTTGAGAAAATTCTAGGTTTTTCCTGAGCTCTGCAAGTCTCAGAGTAATGATCATCTGTAGGGAGCCATCTGAGTACAAGTATATGATCTATGGCTTCAAGGTATGTTTGCAAACTTACCTACGGCTTAGCCATTTTCTACTATTTACGTGAATAAATTTTGCAACACAAGAGGAAAAACGTAGATCATTATTCACTGCAGGTTGTCAAGAGACAAGAAGAAAAAAAAATTAAAGGAACTTGTTGGATAGACAGGTAAAACTACAGACTCGTGGCTTTGTTTCAAGGCCTAAAACTATGACATTGAGGCCACCCCTCGAGTGGGTCCCTCTGTTCAAGGAGGACACTGAGGTGCTGCAGGGGATTCAGAGAAGGGCAGCGGAGCTGGGGAACGGTTTGGAGCGTCAGTCCTGTGAGGAGCAGCTGAGGGAGCTGGGTTTGTTTATCCTGGAGAAAAGGAGACTCAAGGGTGACCTTATCGCTCCCTACAAGTCCCTGACAGGAGGGTGTAGCCAGGTGGGGGTCGGGCTCTGCCCCCAGGAAATCAGTGACAGGACGAGAGGACCTCAAGCTGGACCAGGGGAGGTTTTTTGGAACACTAGGAAGAATTTCTTCACAGAAGGGATGATTATACATGGGAAGAGGCTATCCAGGGAAGTGGTGAAGTCACCATCCCAGGACCTGTTTAAGGAAACCTGGATGTGGCACTCAATGCCATGGTCTGGTTGAAAAGGTGGTGTTCAGTTATGGGTTGGACTTGGTGATCTCAGAGGTCTTTTCCAACCTCATCAATTCTGTGTTTCCCTGCTCCATGATTCTGAGACCTTAGCAAAAGAATTGATTAGATGTCTTCTTTTCCTCCCCCTGTATTTTAAGATAAATGGCTCCTACAGTTGGTCAACAAAGTAACTGCTTTCAATCACTTGAACAAAAAATATTACAACAAACTGTGGATTAAAAGGAAAATTGATAGCAGTAAGAAGACACAAAGCACTTGCAGATTGGTTTATATATAGACATGTCCTCCAATTGCAGTGTTATCACTGGTAGAACTTTGACAGGGATAAATAAGTATAGACATGCAATATCATGGTGGGTCACCTTTGTTAGAGCTGGTGGTTGCTGGGCACATAATTTGAGATTCTGGTAATGCAATGTGGTAGGAAATCCCTCTGCTAGAAGCACATTATGCTGCCCGTTCATGGATACCCAGAAACTGATAGGCACCTGCTGTCCTCAACAGGAGACAGAGAAGAAGGTGTCACTAAAGGTATGAATAAAAGCAAGACAGAGTTCAGAGTTAATTGCAAGACTTGATTCCATCTGGTACAGAGCTTGTATTTCTTATTATTTCCTGTGTTTTTTTAGTTCAATGAGCAAATAGTAGCTCTGTTTTTCAGTGAAAGTAAATTTCCCAAGTACTGCTACCATATATGTTTAACCACTCAAAGTCAAAGTTGTCCCTCCAGTCAGCTGTGACATTTGTGAGAGAACAAAATCCTGTTATGAATTTTGATTTGCCTTCTTGCACCACAGATGTGTGTTTGAGTGAAATGCTGTCTAGTTATATGACAAGTGCCAGGAGGCCACTTGTTTCAGCAAAGGCATAGACAGAAAAAAATATTTTATCAAGAGTATTCAAAGCCCTTACCTCAATTTATTAGGAGTTAATAAAGCAAGTCCTCCCACTGTTTTGACTTGAAAATAGTACATTAAGGTTGAGGATACCACTATAAACAATGGCATGATCAGAATCACAGAATCACACAATCATTTACAAGATAATTACAAATCCAAGAAATCAATGGAGAGCCCAAGAAGCACTAGAACTTGAGATATATTAAAGTTCATGTCATGTTTGTAGATATTTAACCTTAACAAACTACGAGCTTTCGGTGGTGTGCAAAGAACATACGGTGTAAGAGTATGAAAAGCTGTCTGAGTCTATTGAATTTCCTTTACCTATTCATGTGTTCCTCATGCATCTAAACCATTTACTCGAACTTCAATGATTATTTTCAAGTATGTGTTAGTCACAGAAATCAAATTTGCATGATGAATGGCCATGGCAGAAGTGCTTCTGCTTTAATCCACAAAGGAGGAACCACTTCATACAATGATCTGCGAGAAAGTAACAAAGCTAGAAGTCTAAGATGCTTAACCAAGCTATAGAGAATTACACAAAAAAATACTCATATAATTCAAACAGACAAATATGAGGACCTGCATTCTGCTTGTAGCATATCCCCAAAGAAGATAAAAGCCTGATGCCATCAAGTAAATTATTCATTGTGAATTATTCACTCGTCTTTAAAAAAGATCTGGAAGGAACTTACTGAATTTGCTTTTCTCCTCACCATCCTATGCTCCCTTCCATCAACCCAATTGCTCTAAAAGTCACTTTTCATGCCCCACAAACAGATCCCAACAGGGCTGGGACCGTTCCTTCTGAAAATTCTCTTAGAAGATTTTGGTAATTATAATTGCAGTGATAAGAATGACTCGCCAAGCTGCCAAAGAAATACCATATAGGAACAGAAATGCCATTCCTGGAGGCAGCAGACTGCCAAATGAAGCCACCATGTGTAGATATCTGAGGGGGAAGGTCTCTGGTCAGCCTTCTCCTCCACTGACACTCTCTCTTTAGGGTGAATTTAGTAAAGGGTCCCCTATCAAGTGTTTGAGAAAATATTTCCTTTCTTCCTTCAGTGAGGAGGTATTACAGAAAATATTGTTAGGAATCTATCCAGGTTCCATGAACACCTAGAATATGACACTGGCTAGGGGAAAGATTGATTTCAAACTCATCTCTAATTTGCTGATTGGCATACTTCCCTTGCTTTGCTTTTTTTTGGCAACTGTTCACTAAGAAAAGAGTGCTGCTCATGAGTGATATAAACCAGAGGCTCTGGCTCCATGCAAGTGCTGAAAGCTTCCCTGATTGAACCCCTCTGAATCATTTGTCTGTAGAGCTGTGCAAGCAACCCACAGGCTGCTCATTGCTAAGCAGTCTCACTCTCCAGATGACTTATGTCTGAACACTAATTAGCTTTGACAGACACTGCTTTGGAATAAGAAGAGTCCTGGAAATATCATCTATTGTAAGGACAAGAGTGAGATTGCACAAAACTTTCCTGATATACTACCATAGCTACAGGCAGAGACATTTCTTGGACCCTCTGAAGGCACTTCATGATGGTGACTATCATTGGAATACAAAAATCCTTACAAAAAAATTCACACCTCTTCCACAAGTGTGAGGGTGATACCTGGAAAAACAAGAATAACAGAGCAGGGTCCCCTTGCAGAAGCTGCTTGGGCTGGGAAGAGAATCGAGGCTTCCTGTCTTCTCTGTGGCAACCATGAGGCAATGCCCCGCCTTTCAAGAAAATGCCCACTTTCAAGAAACCTCAAAAGGCCAGAAAAAGCTCTTGCAGGTAAGTATGAGAAGTGGAGTGCCCAGAGAGGCAAGCCAGTAGTAGGGATTCTGGTTGACAGCAGCAGTCCATGTTCACATATGAGAAATATGAGTGGGAAGTGGGGTGGCTTCCCATCAGCAGCAGTGAACAGACTCTGAGCTGACCAGCTGCCCTTGCACAGGCCCATCTGTCACAGTGCTACTGTCTCTCTCAGTTTTCACATGAGGCTGGTCTACTTTCTTCTGCCTCTTGATATGAGAAAGACTCCTGTATTCCAGGTTCCCCTTCAGGCTGTGCAAGATTTCAGGAATCCTGATAGCTTGCACCTGATATTTGGCAGCTAAACCAGTGGGAGCTGACCTGGGAGCACCTCCTGCATCCCCCATCCATCACTTCTGTTCTGAGCTCAGCAGGGACTGGGCAGCCTTGGATGAGCCACTTCTGTCCTAAGCAGGGAAGGTTCCACCAGATGTAGCATCTCCCATCCATCACATTCCCCAGCACATCCCCACCCAGCTATCACAGCCCATACCAAGCAAGCCAGGAGAGGAGTCCAGTTCCCAGAGAAAACTCCAAACTCCCTCTACTTCATGAAACAGCCTGTGGCATTTAAACCTCTGGCAAGTAAAGATGTAGATTAAAGAAAAATCTAACATTAAAGGATTCAGAAAGTTGACCTCCTATGTTCTTCCATCTTATATTCTATTTAATTTAGCATGTGAGAACTTAACATTAATGGTGCACTGGGACAATCCTAATTTAAAAAACCCTGAAGGTTAATAGCTAGAAAAATAAACATGTCGTAACTCGAAGTATGACTTAATAGCGGCATAGTAATTAACATTCAATAACCATCTTACTCAATTTGAAAGGTCTGGGTTTCATATTATGATTGTTTAATATTAATTTGACATTTACAAGATTATGGCCTCAGCAGACTCAGATAACATGAGTCCAGCTGAACACAGAGTCCCAATAGAGGGTGTGGAGTCAGCAAATGTGCATCACTGCTGCAGTTACATTTATTTTCTGGAAATGCATTCCTCAGTGCTGTTGCATGAACTGTTGGGCTCTACTTGTGCTACTTGACCTAATGTGCACCTGTGCAAGTGAATTTAGTGAAATTAAGCAGCACTTTTCAACTAATTCAGTTGTTTCTTTTTATCATATTATTCATTTAAAAGAGCCTGGGGTAAGTGATCTCTCATCAACAAGGCTAGATCTTCTGTAGTCAAGCTCTGTGTAGCTGTGCTAAAAAAACTTTACAGATTTTGTTTTACCATGCATTTTTAACTTCCAATCTACATTTATTGATAACGAGTGCTTAATTTTTGTGCTGACAATATATTTAAATGAAGTAGCTCTAGCTCCTAATGACTCTAGATGCATTTGAGATAACCAAATTTCTTCTGAGCTTTTGATTTGCCCTCTATGAATTTTCCAGCAGCCTGCTGAGGAAAAGACTGTCTCTTTCCATTAGAAACCCTTTGCTACCCACATCAGCTAGGATTTATCTTCCCTGAGCAGCACTGACCAACAGCATCTACATTACTTCAGATGAGACCTGACACCTTTGCTACACTGTGCCTCATATTTCTACAGATCATGCAATTTCCTCTTTCTCTGGGAAAGATGTGAGCATTCAAATTCCTTTTTTTACTCAGTGCATCTCATTCAGCTCTTAAATATGTGTTCAGGCTAATATATTGCAGCCATCTTTATGGCCACCCAAGTCTGACTAAAAAAACCTCATGATTCAAACAGGAATAAGTGTTTCTGTACAGGACTATAAATAAGTGGCTAGGGATTGTGGAGGGTCTGGGAATTTCAGTCTTTGCCACATGCACTGTCCTTAGGTCTGAAGGGTGTGGTTGATCTTTTGAAACTTCTTTAGGAAAAGCCTCAGCACATCAAGTTTTCAATGCTTGGAAAGTGAGGGTTTGAAGGCTCTACTTTGAACTCAAGCCCTGTGGGTCCTTTCAGGGCAGCACTGTAAGTGTTGCCTCCATCCTCAGGGACAGTCTGTGATGCAACAAGAGCTGTATGTCCATTTCTTCAGGCCCACCTATATCCTCCCTCTTTGTTCTCCTCACTGAACCTCTGCCTCCCAGCCTCAGAACAGCTTCTGCACAGTGTGGACTCCATTCTGGTGTTGTTTGGCTAGATGTTAACTAAAGTGACTTCTGCTGCATAGTGCTTCAGGGCAGACAGTCAGACAAGTTAAATCAAATAATATGTACCTGAATGCAAGTGTCACTGAGAGCTGTCTATTCTCAGCTTCTGTCCTCAGACCAGGAGTCACCTAACCTAGTAAAAACAATTTATGGGTAGAGACATCCAGCCAAAGATAACCCATTAGAGCTTCCTCATCAGTCAATGGACTAACACATGCAGCTCCAGAGGGTAGGTTACACACCCTATTAATCTTCAAATGGGATGTCTGTTCTCTGCAAAGTCTGGGCTCTCTCCATTGGCTACTGCAGAATCCTAAATGACCTTTTTAACACTGTCAGCAAATCTCAGCTTGAGCATTAGCACTGGGAGCTGCCCTCAATTGCCAGTGTTGCTGGTTGTACATGCTGTGAGATGAGGAAGCACCACTGCAGTGCTGTGTGTGCCTTTGAGGGTGCATGCAAACCACAGGCCCAGGTCCTGCAGGCTGCTGACTACTCAGGGTGCTTCCCCTTGTTTACTATTTCCTTCAGCCACCACTTGAGACAAACCCAGAAGGAGACAAAAGTGATTATGGGGGAGGTTCCCTTACAAAAACAAGAAAACTATACCAAGAGTGGCAAGGATGGGATATGTAAAGAGGCTTGTCATCCACCTTGGGCTGAGGAATAAAAAAAGCACAGGCTAAAACTAACATCTAACATCTACTCTTGATCTGTCAAAACTATTTGTACCACAGCTGCGTTTTGAATTTCCATCAGAGACGTAGCTGACCCCGTGGTGTTAAACGATGTGCATGTCCCTAAACAGACCTGGGATGACTTCTAAGCAAAGTGTGGGCTCAGGGAAGAGCAAGGTGATGAATACTTTCACAACCTGTTCACCTGGCTTCCAGCACAGCACTGTAACTCCCAAACTACCACAGCTATTTCGGCAGTGACTGCTGTGGCATGACCTAAGTAAGACACATTGCTCACACTGAGGAGCTGACAATCCACAATGAGATGGAAGAAACAGTGGTTTAAGATGTAAAATAAATTACACTCACAGAAGTAAGATGCAATGGTTTTTTGCATGTAGAATATTTACAGCAGTCAGTATGTTGGTGCTTGCCAGAGGGAGTTATCAGAGCGTAAAGAGTTTATCATTCAGTTGCTGTTTCATAATGTAGCCAGGGTAACAATGACATATTTAACAGAAGTAAATTTTGAAATAAAAAGGAAAATTAGTTTTATTCATTTCTGAATTACTGTTACAAGTTACTAATTTATAGGACCAGTAATAAAAACAGAACTGTGTTCACAAGGTAACATCTACAGTTCCAGAGGAGCACAGCCATTAATAAACAGAAGTGAGTGCAGAATTTTAAGTACCCTTCCTTAGTCCAGAAATATGTTCTGTGAAAACCTCACATAAGGGAGTGAGCAATTCAGCTCAGCCCATTAATTGCCTTAAATATCATGGCTGGTAATCTGCAAATTAGATTATAAAATTTCATTGCATATAAACAAATGCCAGGATGGAGTGCCTCTGCTTTCTTGGCAATTAGTTTGCAGAATAGTTACTGTATTTTATGTTTAATGGTATTAAAGAGCCAACAGTGATTTCACAGGAAAGCAGCTTCATAATGAATATTGGTTTTATGAATCCTAAGTCCAGTCTTTTATGGTCAGCCATCTAACTCAATTTTGAAAGACACTTTTATTCTCCACTTGATCTAATCAGATTCTCTCTACACCACCTCTGGGCACCCAGGACCTGGGTCTCCAGGCCCATATAGGGACATCACATGTCCAGTTTTCCACAGATAAGGTTTTTTTCTATTTTCCTATTTTTTCCCCCTTGCCAGGAACCAAAATTGGTGGGATATTAAGAAGGTGCTACATCAGCCAGAGACTTTTGGATGTCTGTTGTCTCTGACAGTGATGTAGACAGATAAGGCTCTGTCTGGGGTGCTCTACACCTAGAAATCAGGGCTCACCATAGAGCATGTTATGCACAGAAGCTTTCATATTACGGGGAAAGGAGGAGCTAAATGTATTTAAATGTTGCTCTAGACCACAGCAATTAACAGGTGGGTCCACAGTGTGACCACCGTGTGTGAAGGCAGTGACACAGGTCTGTGTACACACCTATTCCTCACCACTTCTCATCTGTTGCTTGTCAGTGTGTTACCAGACCTGAAGAAATCAATCTCTTTTGCAGGAGACTGAGTTAAATAGTTGGAAAAACTGTTACTTGTGTCAGTCTGCAACTGAGAAGGTGGCTCCCCAGGCGCCCTCAGTTTATTAAGAGAAATACTGACTTTTCCCCATCCCTGTGTTGGGCTTTGCTGTTAAAGCAGCTTCTCTTCCTCACTGTCTCTCAGCCAGAGGTTACTGGTCCCGCCTGAGGCACAGGCCAGAGAGGTGACAGCTATTAGGTGTGAGTGTAGCACTGTGATGGCCCCAGAGGGCTCCACATCTCAAATCACATAAGCAAAAGGGACAACAAGATGAGTTTAAACTCTCTCCCAAAACCCTGAGACTTCCAGATGAAGGGCCAGCACTCTCCACAGCGCTGAGCAGTGAGGAGATGGAAAGCTCTGTCTCCTCCTCTGAGATTTTGGCATCCAACTGACCTGAAGTGACAAAAGGTGTCTGCAATCCCAAAGGCCCTGCTGGGCACAGGCCAGGCTCTTTCAGAAACCCAGAAAGTGGAGGAAGGTACAAATGAGAAATACACAAAAGACAATTGCTTTATTCAACCATCTGGAGGCTGGAACACCCCCAAAAAGTGTGGGGCTCCACAGACTGATGCCCACAGTGGATCAAGGGCGTGAGTTCAAACTCTTAGGACAGCTGACTCGTCTGCTAGGGCACCCACAGACACCTCTCTCTGCCCTGCAGAGCACGTGTGCATCGCCTCGCAGGTGGAATCCCAGGGGACTCTTCTGGATTTCAAGATCTGCAGAATAGCAAGTTTATCTCCAGCCTTCACCATTCCAGAGAAATAGCTCAAATCAAATATTTTGTCTGCGAGGTAAAGCAGAGGCTTCTTTGGAAGACATCTCCTTGTGTGTTGTTAGAGAGTGTTCTGGGGGGTACCTCCCACTGAGTTCAATAAAACATTTAACACCAACAACACCGGAGCTGCCCTGCACCCTCCTAAAGCAAAAACTTGAGACATGCTGATGGCACACTTTGCTCCACACTCACATATAACCCTTATGCTTTATAGTGTCATTCTGTTGCATTTTTGTTTCCTTAATTTTCCAGATTTAAATGTGGTGTTAATGCACTTTCTCTCCCCACCCTGTCCGACAGAGATGTTTAAATCCTGGCTTTCTTGCACCAGCAGTTTAAACATGCCATTTCACTTACACAGGCAGCTGAAAAAACACACTTCACTCCTTCCAAAGCAAATACATGTGAAATAATATTTTACTCTGCATTTTCAGCTACAAGGTGTGTCTGAATTAGAGTCTGCTGAGCTCAATACATTTGCCTACTGAAATTAAGGAGGATTTAGATCAGATTCTCACTGAGAAAATGAATTCTACTGTACTTCTAGGTACACACAGATAGCTGGTAGCTCAAAGATGTGCATTTTTCTTTGAGTGCCTTCCCTTGGATAAAGAAAATGCCTGTTAATTTCCACAAGATGTTGCCACTCGGTGAAGTACCTGCTTGAGCTGAGGGCAGCATTATCTGCGTGACATTGCACAGTCCCAGTGCTACAACATCTGAGTGCTCAGATATGCAAAGGCCATGCTGAGATGGAATATTCAGACCATGAATTTTGCACCATTATCACAACTTGACAGCTCTCACGTCCCCAGTGTCCTCAGAAGAATGTGGAGTGGCACAGGTAGGAGTGCAGAAGAGCAGTGCCTTTAGAGTGGTCGTTAACAAAACACAGAGTCAAAGCTTAAGAAAATTAGTGCTACCTTGGGTCTGTGTCACCAGGGAATGACACTCCATTTGCATGACTAATTTAGAGAAGAACAGGAATACTTATCATTGGGTAAGTATTGGAATAGTTCTTCAACACAGTCTCTCCAAGGATCTCTGCTGTGGCTCAGGACTCCCAGATCAGAAATGCCCGTACTCACCTTCTCTGTGGAGATCAACACCACTGCTCTTGTGTTCAACACATCCCTGAGGGCCCCACTCTCCTCCTGGTCCACATGATGCATGAGTCTAAATCCAGAGTTATGGTGAACACCTCAATCCACCATCCACCCCCTGACCAGAGGATGTCTCAGCCCCTCAAGGCAGATGCATCCCGATTATCCTGCTTGGGTTTAGTGGCAGAGTACTGCTTGTCAATCTGAGCAGACAGTGCACAAGTCATGATGGCTACATCTGGTCATCCCCTCTTTGAACTCCTTTTGGCTCTATGCAGGAGCCACCAAAGAGACACGATGTCATGGGAGTCCTATCTATTATTTTCATAATCTGAAACCCAAAACCCACACACCAAGTTCAGTTGGCTTAACCACACCTTCCTTGGCCAGTGGGTTTAACTGCCCATGCCAAACTGGATGTCCTTGGGAAGGAAAAGCCAAGCCCAGCATCTGGAAATCAGAAATCAGGCAGCTGAAATTCATCCACAAAGCCTATATCTTCTCTCTCCTGATCAGGGAAATGCTAATATTCTGTAATCCACTCAGCTACTTCCTTCAGGGTATTTGATTTTCCATACAAACATAATATTGGGAAGGTACACCAAAACAAAGCTGTTTTCCAAGGCCAACAAGATGATGGATACTCCCCTGATATCTCTCATAACAACTCTTCCTTCTTCCCTAGAAACCACCCCAATTATCTCTCTCCAGCCCTCTTATTCCTTCATTTAAAATCTTCAAAGGATCTTCCTGTGGATCAGTCTCACCTGGGACACACCTTAACAAGCACAGGTGCAGCTCTGTCCAAACTCCACCAGTGCACCAGAGCTTAACAAGAGACAGGTAAAGTCAGTGAAGAGAGTCAAGAACTTTTCTGCTTTGCATCAACAAACAAATTGGACCAAAAAGGGACATTGTTTCAAGCAAAGTACAAATGAATTCCCACTCTACACTGATGGGATAAATAAAAAATGTGTTTTGTTTTTTCAAGAAAAAAAAATGTTTAATTTTATTTGAAAAAAAAATAATTAATATGAAAAGATTACTTTTGTCCTATGTTGGCCTAAAATGCTCTTTCTACTTCTAAATTTAATCAAACAGGAAATCAAAAAGTCAATTATATGCTAAGCCTCCTGAGTGACACACACACAGAAACAGGTGATTGAACTGCAGCATCACAATTTGCCTTTCCATCCTCCCTTTCTTCAGAGACAAAGAACACTGACTGTCTTCATTAAAATACAGTTAAATGTACCAATTCTGCTAATGCAAATCTTTCCAAGTGTTTTGAGTAATTTGAGGAGGTCTGCTTAGAAGTATGTGACCTTTTACAGTGCTGGATCTAAGCAAAATGAAAACAGTTTTTTTTTACAGTCATTCAGAACAGCTCCTGGTGAATTAGATAATGACAATTTCCTTTAAAATGTCAGATTAACTTGAAATCAATTTAGGGCTCCCAGCTTTCTTTACGACTCAAGTGTTCTTCGCAAAGTTTTTATCCAGACATCATATTTAATGCTATGTTTACTGCAAATGGCATAAATAAAAGCCTGTATAACTCAGATTAGGCAGTGATGTTTGTTAAACAGTAATGTGATGTATTTGTTTCATGTTCTGGGAATACATCTAGGAAGCAATTTGTAGCCTCAATATTACCAGTGGCTGAGTGATTGCTGCATCAGGGTAAGTGCTGTGTGCCTTTTCACAAATAATGAGCCAGAATGTCTTTATTGCTTTGCTAATTAAAACAAAGTTTAGTTTAGGGCTTTAGCTTAGCTTAAGATGTCATGTTTTTCTTTAGCACAAGAATGCCTGGGTTTCCCTTATTGAGTTTTAAAGAGAGGAATATAATTTTTATAGCTTTTCAAGGAAATCAATACCTTGGGTAAAATTTGTTTTGTTTTATCAGAGACTGTAAAATGCTAGAAGTGAAATGGGGGGTCATGTCATTGCTGTTGCTATTAGAGCCATTTAATAAGACCAACAAAAAACCTCACGAGAACAAAAGAAAGCAAAAAAAATCAGAAAGGAAAAGACAAAGAAAAATCAGATAGAAATATATAAAAGAAAATTTGACAATGCTTTTTCAAAAGAGTGAAAAAAGTCATTTAGAGAACAAAGGGTGAAAAGAGATTTTAGCCAAAAATGAAATAGATTTTGACTGTTGTTTTATTGAGAAGTTCCCTTTGAAATCAGTTGTACCAGTAAGTCATCCTGAGCTCAGCTGGCTCCAGCATGGTTTGAAGGAGTTGTAACAACCTAGGTGTTTGTGTGTGCCAGAGAAGTAATAAGAGCAACACAAAGAAAAATAAAATGAACTCTAGGAGATCAATAAAATGTAACCCTTTGACCCTGCAGATGATCACTATCCATTTTTTTAGTTGGGTGATAAAATCAGTACAGTATGAGGTTTTAATCTGGCCATTACTGCTATCTTACATCTGTGAACTTGAGCATTAATTTGCCACACAGATCTATTTTTAAAGGTAGATATAGTGCCTCTGGAGAAGAAACCAAATTCCCAATTGGTATTAAAACTGGTTTTGGTAAGATTAACATTTGTACTCAAACTGTTACAGTTCTCAAATCTTATCTCAGGCAAAGAGAGGGCTCTATCTTTTCTGCTATAGAAGAAAAAAAAAAAGCAAAGAAAAAAGGCAAGATAACAAGCAATGGAGCAGATGGAGTAAATTTTCAGAGCTGTGTGTGGGAGTCAAGCATTCAGATCCCATTAACTAATATTGGAGTTGGAGGATCAGACTCCTACTCACCAGGCTTCAAAAACAACAGGTTCACATTTCTCCAGTTTCACTTGTTTCTTACGTGTCCCTGACGCCATTCTGGCTCCTCTCTGCCAGGCTGACATTTACACAGCAGCACAGGGCCAAATGTGCCTTTAAACTCAGGGCAGGGCTTCTCATCCAGCAAATAGAAATGGAAATATGTAAAGAACAGATCTGAATTTACGTATAGACCACACGTGATTGTGGATGTGGTATGAAAAAGGACCAATAATGTGCAGTGGCTTCATCCCACAACCAAAACAGCCATACAGAATCAGTATTTTGGTAAAGACACTCCTAAGGTTCATACTGTGCTGCTTTAGGACACATGAAGGGTGAAAAGCAGGTACAGGTGTTCAGTGCAGTTCCAGGATCTCTTTCATAATGTCTGGCTGTACACACCAACCTCGCAACCCCTGAACCATGAGAAATGCACTGTTCAGGTCGGTGCAAAGGCCTCTGTGAGTAAATACACCTTCTACCAACCTCCAGCATGAGAGGTGCTAGCAGGCACAGCTGTTTCCATTTGCCTCTGTGTCCTACATGCTGGTGATGTGCAAGAGCCCCCCACATGCAGCTGGGATGGGCATGTTTTCCAGGATTTGTCTCCTCCCCTGGGTCATCTCCACAGTGTTCTATTTTGTGACTAAACATTCTCCTCTGCAAAATCAGGTTCTCTGTCCCTGCTAGCTGTGGGAAACAACCATCTTCAGCTCCACTGTGTTTTATCACGGTAGCTTTATTTTTAACTGACTTTAATCACCCAATTATTGAGAGTGACACAGCACTTACACCCTATCATTGCAATCTAATTAATTTCTGATCCCATAAATCATTCTTGTACATCAAGTATGTAGTATCTATGGGCTGAGTCTCTTATTTGCTCCACAGGGACACTCAGCAGCATCAGTTATGTGCAAATGCAGTAGAGAAGGAGAACAAAGCAGTTCCTGAAGAGGACATAGAGGACCTGTCTTCCTTCCCTCCTGCAAAGCTTAAAACTCCTACAGATGGGCAGCAAAGCCTCAATTGCCTGATTGCTACTCAGGGCACCCCAAAACACTGCACCTCCCCCAGAGATCTGGGGAAAGCTGGAAGATACCTGGGATTTCTGTTTATTGCTACTTATTTCCCCATTTCTCTGCGTGTAGGGGATTCAGGAAAGCTGACACAGACTCAGATTTTGCTGAGCTGCAGCACGGGTTGTGACACATCTCACAGGCAGGGGTGTGCCTCCTGCTGGTCCTCTTCAGTCTGAGCTAGGATGGGACCTGGGGTCACACCTTTAGCAAAACCCACTTCCAACAGGATCCTCAGAAGTAATGTCTTTGAGTAACATCTTAGAAATCTTTCAGCAGCATCTTAGAAGTCCTGCAAAGTAAAAATACAATAAATACCAGCACATGATTTTGGGAACTCTGTTGTAGGAGACATCATGGGGACACTCTGGGTCCAGTCTCCTTCCCCAGCTCAAAGGCTCTTCTGGACAACTCTGGTTATCAGGAGAAACTTCTTCCTCTTCCTGACCACAGAGGGGCTGTGTACAAGGGATCTCTTGTCACTTCACATGTAACCAGAAATCTCCTTCAACTTTTTTTCAGGTGAAGTGAAAAGAAATACATTTATTTAGGCACCTAAAAATAAAAACAAACCAACAAACCCAGTTATAATTATGAATTCTCATGAAAGACATAGATTAAAGAAATGAAAGAACATACCTGAACAGTCTGGTCATAGGGAGGTTAATTCTGCCTGGTCTTTCTGTCTCTCCCACAGCATCCCAACTGCACAAACCATCCTAACACAACCTTTGTCAGGGCTCCAGTCTGAGCTTCACCCTTAAGAGAACCTGTTCCTGGTAGATGACAATAAATTTTATAGATAATTTCCTTTTTAGAGCCCTCAGGAGAATTTGGCCAGATTTACTCCTTCCTGTTTAAAGATATGCATTTCTAATGTCATCAGAGGGAAAAGATTGATGTGTCTTTAATAACAACAAAAATTGCTCCACTTATTTAGAGATGCCAGCACAGCCTTGCTAGTGTAGATATCACATCCTCGACAGTCCTGGACTGTGTATGAAGTGTATCTGTGTTCTGAACCCTATTTTTGTACTCATTTGCACAATAACAAACACAGTGTCAACATTCAAATGCAGTGACAAAGGTTCCTGACCACAAATATTATTTTAAGACTGTGGGCATGGTCAATAATCCCTGTATCAAAACGTGGGAAGTGGAAATCAGGAGGGTGTTCTTACTCAGCTTGGCAAGGCAAGCAAATGGCTGTGGGGTTCAACAGAAGCTGTGTTTCCAGCATGAGACATTGCTCCAGAAGGACACGGGCTGTGAGCTCATCCCTGGAGGAAGATGATCACCTGAAGTTGCAAGCAGAGCATAAACAGCAGGCAGGAAACCCTCCTGAGGAGCAAGGCTGAAATACTGCTCTGAGCATCCCCACAGCCTCAGCCTGCAGTTTTACAGATGTGGGTGCAAGAACATCCATCAGTCATTGCACCACTGTAATGCAGCTCAGGGCCTCCTGTGTCAGCCCTTGGTGGCTGTGCTGCTGCAGACTTGCTCACTCCAGTCACATCCAATGAAATATGATGGTCTCGGTGAAATTTATTTTCCTTCCCTTGACTGGCTGATCAGTGCTTCTAGCAAATCTGACAGCTTCAGCCATCATCAATTACTGCTTTCACTATGCAGTGACTCTTGCTGTGCCACACTTTTTATTACAGAGACCTTTGAAATCTGCTGTATTTAAAATTGGTAGAACTAAACCAGGAAAGTTCAAAGTAATTCCCCTTTTCAAATCAGTCTTCTACTAAAAATATTGCACCTCAATAATAGGAACCCAACAAGAGTCCCACCTGATGTAGGAATTCTTCTTCACAAAGCTGGCAGACTGCCTGTTGCAGAGCTATTCTTGGGAATGCAAGGCCATTATCCATGTCATTTTGTTCTTTATAGCTCTGGGTTCACTGCTGAGCAGAGTGAGGGCACCAGGGCAAGTTCATTGCCTGCAGAAATACCCAAGCCTGGAGGTGTCTGTGGAGAATTATTCCCCTGTTCCCTGGGTCCCTCCACAGCGGGTCCTGATGCTGCTTGTCACAAGGGCAGAGGTTTTGTGAGATGACTCAATATGAACAGGCTGCCAGGCAGGATATCAGTGAGAACACAGTGCCACAGCTCCATCCTGCATTCCAGAGGGAAGGGAATGTTCCATCTCCCCACCACGCAGAAACACCCACCAGGCAGGGCCACCTTCCCAGGAAGCACAAAACCTTTGCCATGAGCATTGCACTGAGGTAAGAGACAAGTGAAGGGCTGATTTCACCCAGGCCATGCCTGAGGGACTTGGCCATTTCTCCCTTCTCCACATCTCCATTCCAGGAACAACCACTGCAAATAACTGTGATGGCAAGGCCAGTTAATGTGCCAAGGATGAGGCAAACCAGAAGACAGAAGAATTCCCCTGAGATGAAGCTATGCTCTCAGGCAGCAGCATGGTAGGATTATCTGCCATCACAATTGCTATGTGGGAAGCAGAAGAGCTTCACTCTTGGGAAATAAACATTTCCTCACTTCATACAAACAAAATAAAAATCAATGAAAACATTAGATCGGAGTATATATGGAGATCAGGATTCTCAGCTGTCAGGCTGAGCTCATTAGATTTCAGAAGACCTGAGCTCCATTTCTGGCAGAGCCACTGGTCTCTGAGTGAGAGAGGAACAGGTTGTTTTCCTGCTCTGTGCCTCAATTTCTCCTCCTGCGAAATGGAGCTAGTGATACAGATTTCTTATAAGATCTGCTGGTGAAAAATCTGACATAAGAACTGGTACTCATTATTTTTCCCCACCCAAACACAAGCTGTGATGCTTTTTCCAAATATCTTTAGCGATAAATAAAATATCATCTTGTTCTATGAGTGTAGGTCTGTATAAAAGCATTTCATGATAGTTTTTCTTCAGGGTGATTCAAAGCATTGGGGTCTTTTTGAGGGATGTGGTTTTCTACTTATTAATTTCCTGTTTAAGGATTCCTCACAGCATCATTAAGTGTTATGTTTCCCTGTATGCAATAATGAGCTACCAGCTACTTCAGTCAGAGGAACCTTTCATAACTTAGTAGGAGGAGCAAAATAAAAGTCATCAAGGAGTCTCCACCAGGGAGGACATTGTGTGGCACAGCTCTCAGCAGCTGAGCAAAACTGGCAGCTGCCTCCAAATCCCTGGCTCCTTTCCAGAAAAAGAAGGGCAGCCCACAACACCCCTCATGCAAGGCAAAGAAAAGGAGGAGAGGGACACAAAAAAAATGTTTCACAGTGTCTTTCATTCAGCTCATGAAAGATGCAGATGAGGAAACTAAAAGTTGTAGCTCTCCCCATGGAAGTGTCTTTTACTGCATTATCCATAGCTCACACCTAGATCCATACCTGCACCTTCAGGGATACTGAATACTCTCATGAAGGGTGGTGTTAAGTTTTGCATCTGGGAACATCTTCCAAACATTGCAAACTCGGTGATTAGGCAAACTCAAACTTTGGGATGCTCGGGGACCCAAAACTGCCCAAGTTGCCACTTTCTGCCACAGGAGGTTACAAGATAAACACCTAGATGCCTCTTTTGCCTGCTGCATACAGAGCAGAAATCCCTGCATGACTCCCAGGGCTTCAGCTTGTCCACAAGTCTTCATATAAACTAATCACAGTGCAATATTATTCCACTTGTCAACAGATCGGGAGGAATTGACAGAACCTGGTGTAACTATTTAACTCTGCCAGGGGTAATAAGTTCTCTCATGCATTAAATTAAAAATGACACTTGAAAATAAGTACATTATGGACCAAATACAGCACACAAATGGGGGGCAAAGATTTAAACTGCTGCCTGGTGGAGAATTGACAGTGAAGCAATAAGCATCTCATTATCCAGATCTTCTCCGAGCACATCCACCAAGAGGGCCTTTTGCATATAGATGCATTTGCTGTGGGCAAGTGCCTGCTATCAGCCTGGACAAACACAACTGTTTATTTTCCATTGTAACAGTGTTTGAGCTTAAAAAACTGCCAGGGGCTCCTGATAGTGGGCAAACTCTGGGCAAAGCTGTCCCTGCTCAACCTCAGCCCCATCATTCCTGCCTTGCAGCCCATTGTCTGTTGGCAAAACTCTTCTTCCTCTCTGCTACCATCTGACAAGCAAGGCAAAGCACTGACCTGGGAAGACACACTTACATGGTCGGATAGCACAGAAGAAGGAATAGCATTATTAAAGACCATTTTTCCTTGTAAGTGGAATGATTTCTTCCAGAGAGAAGGAAATTTCTTTACATGCTTAAGAGTTCAATAGTCTTTTGTTGTGCCACCTTATCCCTATGTCTGGGTGTCTTTTTCTCTTGCATCACTGTCCTCCATGCAATTTCATACACAGATACACACTTCTGTTCCCTCCTGGTGCTGGAACATGTACCCCATCCATTGTTAGGCCTTGGGGTGGGTTTTGGGGCTCTCAATTAAAAAAAATAAATGGTCCCCTTGACAGTCAATGGGAAGTTATAGGAATTTGAAAGGAAGAATTCATCCAGTCTTTCTGAATAAAATTAATTAGCCAGCCAATAAGTATGTTTCACAAGCTGACTCACTCTAGATTTTTCCAGGTTGCCAAGCAGTGGTAGGAAGGAAGACTGCAATAGAGAAAAGTGCTGACAGCCGAGCCAGCTGGCTCAGTTTAGTCATCATTTTTGCAGACATCTCAACTTAGGCCAAAGGAGTCCCCCATGTAAGTTATGATTTTAAGTGAGAAGACACCTCAGAAGGGAAAAGTTGGCTGAAGAACATGTGAAGTGCCCAGGGCCATTGATAGGAGCTGAAAAGTGGGAGGTAAAAGGAGACGTGATGTGGTGAAGGCTGAAGTTTGCCAAACACTGAGAGCCACGGGCTGGAGCTGGGAGCCTGCAAGGAGCAGCTTGCACAGCGAGACTGGCAGCTGTGACAGCTGACAGAGGTATTTATATACCTTCCATGGCAGGTTATAGATGTGCTGAATTGCCTGGGCACTGAGGGCAGAGCAAACCCCTGCAGACAGGTGTGTGAGAGTGGATCCAAACAGCCCCAGCTAAATGTTGGCTCTGTGCTGTGCCCATCTGTTCCAGGAGGAGAAGAAAATAAACCAAACAAGTCTTGCAATTGCTGCTGGTTTAAAACCTTCCCATAATAGCTTCAAATCTTGCATGCCCTTTGAGAAACAGTCACAATTGCAGAAAGGCTGCAAACTGATTATACAAATTCTATTGAAAAGCTACCCTCTGGGAGAGGATATTGAAATTTTTTGCTGAAAATGTGTTCTCTATTAAGTGGTGGAGATTTGTAGAATAAAATTGTTATTGATTGGATGATCTTTCAGCTCAATGAGGAATATAAAAGGAATTAATGAAAGCAATCCTAATTAAAGCCCCCATTGCACTGAGGTTGTAGGGAGATATTGGGATGTTCCTTTGACCAAATGCCCACTGGAGGTAGGAAAGGGACATATATGAGTGTTTTTTGAGTCAGACTGCACATAATGTTAGGTGTGTGAAGATACCCATTTCTAGAAGAAATAAAGACATTTATTCACAGTTATTGCAGGATAGGATTTTTTTTTTTTATTTTAATTGCAGTCAGGGTCTGGACTCTGGGTTTGGAAAGTGTCTTCCTGAACTTTTCTGTAAAAAACAAAACATGGAAAGAGGAAAAGCAACAAAAGCAAGGTTCTGATCCATGCTTAAATGCCAAACTAAGCAAGCCCTGCTTGAGGCTTGTTTTCATCATGTTCCCCAAGTCCTAATACCAGGGCAGTGAATGTTGAAGACAAAACAGTGAGTGGTTCCACTCCTTTTGCCAAAGAGCTCTGAAAACTGAGTCCTCTCACTCTAGAAACCGAGGGGGACGCTGCAGTGCCGCTCTCACAAGTGTATCAACACTTTATTTCTGTTAAACTGCCACTCCTGGCAGAGCATCCCTGGTGTCTGGTCCTTCAGGCTGCCACAGCTCCATCCCATGGGCTGAGCCAGAGGAACCCACTGGCAGCTTGAGGATCTGGTGGGACATGGAAGAACTCCCTGAGAGGGACCCTCACCTTCTGTGGCTGAAGGGGAGAAATCAAAATAATCAAAATCAATCTCTTCTCAGTAGCCCCTGTGTGTTGTATCTCAGTTCACTGATGACGTGCCCGGCTCCCTCCAACACTGCCTCAGGTACAAACAAAATTCTCAGAAATCCTTTCCTGGATTACTCAGAGACATTCATATTCATTTGGAGTTATCAGCACGCAAGCAGGGCTCACATTAATTAAATATCTTTGGCATTTGGGAATTGAGGAGTTCGGTCTTGTTTTAAGTTTGCTTATTTATTAGAAGTATTAACTTATTCTGACCTAACTTTCTCTGAATTTTTTGCCAGTTACAAGAGTACAGGCTTATAAACTACCTAGTTGAAAATGCATCCACAAAGAATCAAAAAGAGTAAAATAAATGCTGTACACAAAAACTCCAACCTCCATTTTATAAAGCTTTCCTTAAGGCATCAAATGAGAAAAACACAGGGGAAATTCTTTGCCCTTGACTCTTTCTCAAGGAATCTTTGTACCAAGGATGCTAATTAACTTTGCATCTAAATTAATCACTTCTGCAACCAAAATAATTTATATAAATATAACCATTCCCATTTCTTTACAAATCTGTTCACAGTGTTAACACTGTGATCGATGCACTGGACCCCACAACCAAAGCAGCAGAAGTTTGACAGTCTCCACAGGAGATAAAAGCCTCAGCCTTTTTAGGCATATGTTGTGATTTTTGGGGTGTCAGGCACAGGGCCAAGAGTTGGACTTGATGATCCAAATGGATCCTTTCCAACTCAGCAAGTTCTAAGATTCTATGGTTCTATGAGTAATATTCATGTCAAAAGCTCCTCCAGGAAACCCACAAAGGGGCCAAGTGTCCCAGTGAACATCCATGCACAGGAGCTTGGAACACTGATCATGCATTTGACACATGAACAAGCCGTGATTTCTCCAAGACTCATTTGTCAGGGAGCAAAGAAAGTTGTGGGTCTCATACCCTTCCCAGAGGATGCAATCTGACTATGAGTCAACCACTTTATCCCATAAATATGAGAGCCTGAGAGAGCCTTCTTTGAGATTTGCTTTCTGGCAGTGTGGCTGTGTGCTGGTGGTCTCCCCTTGAGCTGGGACACCCCTCAAAGTTGTTCCTTGAGGCAGAGAGACCTTTACTCAACAACATATCTTTGGATAAGTCCAGTTCAAGCTCTCAGTTTCAATTGGACTGCACACTGGTGACTCTTGAGCTGGGATGTCTCTCAAGGTTTGATATTCTTTACCTGAGCCTCAGAGATCATTCCTTCCCCAAGGTGAAGAGACCTCTTATTCACAATACACTCTCAGAGAGCTGCTGCTGGCATGCCAAATCAATGCTAATAAAATCTGTGTAGTTAATTCCTTTAAACATAAACCATTGTCCAAGTTAGAGACTGAGATTCAACCTAAGCTCCAGCAGGAGTTTTGGAAAGAAGTGGGGGGAGCACTATAAACCTCATGGCTCAACAGGAAGGTCTAACTTGCCCTTTTGTAACTCTGGTCCCTAAAACAATCACTCTAAATTGATTCCAACTCAATTTTCTTTTGTGTGTTCTCTCCATATAGTAACTAATATTGTGAACTTTGCCATCAAACTTTGTGAAGTCACATTTTGATAAATTTATATAAAAAACATTTTGCCAATACCTTTGGTGGTGATGTGTTGAGAGACCCTGAATCACTCATTCATGACAAACACACCTGGCAGTAAACAGCATTGCAGTCAGGGCAGTGAATCTCCTTACAGATCTGCTGTAAAAAATTTATGTTTAAAACCATCATTTTCATGAAGTTTCATTGCCTGTTTTTGGTTTTTTTTGGGTTCTTTTGAAGCATTGCTCTCCTTTGTTTCTTAACACAATACCATTACCTAGACAGCCTGCAGGGTCCCATTTCAGCAATAATCCTGCAGTGGCTGCACCTTGGCATTGATTTATGCTTGCATATTTGTAAGAAAGAAAACAGTTTCCTTGCTTACTGAAGGGCAGAAAAAACAGCTAAATTATTTCAAAAGCACGAAGCAATTTGTAACAGGTGGTATTTTACTGATATGAAACAACTGCTCTAATGGGGAATAAATTGCTAAAATATTAACCATTGTGCAGCTTTCCATCATAAAGGAACCACTGCAGAAATCTTTTCTGCAGAAAAAGGCTCAAGCCTTCCTCATCAATGAGGTGACACCACTGTCATTATAATCCCTCACCTCCTGCAGCCTGAGCTCCTGGAAGGGCTGAGGATTTGAGAAAAGGGCTGAGACTTACAGTTAAGGGTGACAAAATAATATAAAGTCTCCTGATGCTGAGGAAGGGACATCCACAGCAGATGAAGGGAGATGAGTGGGAAAGAATAAACATGTCTCAGTCCCAAAAGGAACAGCAGAAGATTTGGATCATGGAAAATCACTGCTTTTTCCCTACTCTTTTTTCACTCTTACCTATTTCTGCTGCTCCTATACTAACATCACATGACACTTTCCTCTAAGCCATGAGAGTTACAGATGTTTTATACATATATTCATAATGAGGTGGAATTTTTATTAAACTTGTCTGTAGAAGCTATTGTGGAGCCTGAATTTTATTTACTACAGTATAATAAATTTCCGAAGCAGTGGTGACACCATGGTAACAATATTGCTAATGTAATTATTCCTGCCTCAAAAATAGAGTCAAGTCTTTGTCACATGTAGAGCTGCTATACAATAATTGAATAGTTAGGTTTCCTTTCTTCTAAGCAGGAGGTGAGGAACTGAAAATACACTTCTCCATGGAAATTTGAATCAGTAATTATTTGCAGAAATCAACGGGAGGAATTACCCATTCATACCCATTTTCTTCTGTTTGGTTGTTTTCCCTAAAATAACTAACACAGAATGGAGAGGTTTTGAATGAGGCATCCTAGCAGTTCAGGAGAGACATGGCTTGTTCAGGTGTGTGCACACACTTAGGGTATCATAGCTTCTGTGAATACAAATTTTTGCAGCGCTAATCAAATAAAACCTTTCTTAAAGTTTATATTTTAACACTGCATGGAAAATTTCTGGAATATAACAAGACAGGAGGACAACCTTATTCATATACTACAATGAAGTGTAGTTCCTTAGCTACACTGCCAAGTTTAACCTTCATATGGAAATACTTAATAAAATTTTATAGGGCTCCTTATCAGTTCTGGGAGAAATGTGTGTATGAGGAAAATCCATGAAATATCACCAAATTTTTTTTATCCATAAAATAAAAAATACCAACACAATATTTAGAAGTCAGCGGTGATTTTTTACTGTCCTCATTATATCAGTATAACACATATCTCTGCTCCTGTGATATAAAGGAGACATGAATAAATGGGCACACTAGTCCCTCAAGAAACATGATCTTTATAAGCAATAATGCAAATATGCATTTGCATATGCAACTACCAAATGAAGTCTGGAGTTACTGTGCTGGGATATACATTGATGTGGTTCAGCTGAAACTGATTAAATTCCACTACAGACTGCACCAGAAGATGCATCTCTCTCATGCATTTTGCTAATGAGAAGAGAGAAGTCTTTCTGAAATTGCACATGCCAAAATTCAGTTTCCTTGTTTGGTTTCTCCTATGCAGAGAGAAGTTATTTGATGGAGTGGAATGGAAATTCTCATGGAAAAGGGACTGCCTGTGGATTTCATAATGTTCTGTGCACATTCACTGAACTTAGACCTTGGCCTTGGAAACAGTAGGAAAACAAGAATATTTTAAGGGCTGTGATTAGAGGAAAAAGCTGTATTCCATGTGGCGGTGTCTTAGTCCCTTGAGTGTGGCAAAGGAATTGGGTGCATTTTAGAAGGTGTATTCAGTGGTCACCTTTGTCCACATCCTTCATAAAAACTACTGAGTATTTGGCAAACCCATGGAAATACAGTCTGGAAACACCTGAAGGGAGGCAATAAAGGGACCTCTATCAAAGGAGACTACTTCTTCCAAATGTCCACTGCAGTCAACAGCATTACTCGCAAGCTTAATATTCAACATGCATTAAAGTGCTTTGCTGGAGAGAGGCCAGACGGCTCAATGCTTTACAAAACAGCTCTAACCAAGGCTTCACTGGGCTCTGGCTGTCCTTCAGAATGGTTGTCCTGGCCTTATCTCACAGTGGGCCTCTAGAAACCAAATGCAGACCTACTTCTCTATCCTTTGCTATCATGATCATGGATCCTCTAGAAATCCATGCAATAGATTGTTAGAAGAGTGCTAATTTGGAGCTACTTCAGCTTCTAACTCAGTCAGACATTGCAGAGGCTGTATTGTAGATGCAGTTCTGGGGCACTGCAGTTCTCTCTGCATTGTGTTTGCTGGGTTGGGATTCTGTTTCAAAAAGAGGAGGAGATTGGGGCAAAAAGTTCCCTATGGGTGGACAATGCAAAAAATGAGCACAGAAGTTCTTCCAGGCTTGCCAGCAGAATTCTCTATCTTTGAATCCAGATTAGCACAGTTTCTTGAGCCTAGCAGGTCTCTCGTTCTCACAAGAACTGAGCACATCCCCATTTTTGCTTTTTGTAACACATCATCTGATGTTCATCCTCCTGTCTTTCACTCCATGGCCATCCTGGGCTGTAGGAGGCTTCTAGTAAGTGTGTGTGCCAGAGAAAACCCATCTTTCTGAAATGAGCCCAAAGACAGGGCCAGAGCAATGTGAGCTCCCCGTTTCTGCAGGGGCAGCAAAGGAGGTCGGTCTCTGGGGCAGAGAGCAGCACTCAAGGCCAGCCAGGAGCAAGCAACACTCAGCAGCAGGACACAGCCTGGGGCTGACAAGTCAGGGGTATTCCTGGGTTTTGTTCCATGTGAAACATATAAAAGGTGCTGAGACCTGACAATCATCCCAGAACTTTCCTTTTTCAGGCAGATATGCTAATTCCCAAGCTGAGTTTTTGTTAATACTCTTTGATCCTTTGCTTTTTCAGTGCCCAAGCAAATAGAGATACTGGATTACTTTCATTCAGATCACAGCTGATGAGCTGCAGCATGGGTGCAGTCAAGGTGATGTTGAGTATGATTTCCTGTACCTAGACAGAAGATAAAATATCAGGAGTTCAAGTGTAGGTGACAGGAAATGAGTCCCTTACACAACACTTTGTATCGAGAAAAAAAAAAAGGGTTAAATAAAGGCTTGTTTTCAGCTGAAATGAAAAAAGAATATTATTGTTTCTTACCTTAAAACCCTATCTTTTTATTTCCAACCCTATTGCTGGGGTGATTCAGACAAGGGCTGTGTGATGACTAAGATAAGGATAGATGTGATGATGGGTCTGTAGGGTGAAATATACTTTATTGTCAGGCTGGGTGCTGTGTGAAGTCAATAAACCTCATAGCTATTGATCACGCTGGAAAAGGAAATTAATGCAGACATGGCTTGCTTTTGCAATATGATAGGTATGTCTGCACATCATCACCTGACAGCCTCGAGCTGTTTGTGCTTGTCTGACTTGGATGGGAGGCAGTTATCCAAAATCTCAATAAATAACAAAAATCAGTGGTGACCTTTGCAAAATTTCAGAGTCACAATCAAAATGTTGAGAGAGGCAGCTGGGAAGGGACTTACAGGATCCTTTTTGTTCAACATGTTATATTAACTGGAGTTGGAATAAGCACAGTTAGAAGGGCTCCAGCTCCAGCTGTCCCTCTAAGCTCTGCTTCAAAATACCTACAGTGCACCCTGAGTTCATCAATTCATATTCATTCTGGTCATAATTATAAATCATAGCAGTGTCCCACTCCTACCAAGTCTCACACAGATCAGTGGTTTTATTCACAAGCAGATTTATAGATACCAAAGTCTGCTGGGGGCATAAACTTTGTGAGTCTCTTCCTTTAGTTTGCTCAGGGTTCTTTTATTAAAAATATTACAGATATTATAATAAAGTTCCTTGGTGTTTTCACACTTTGTTAGATTCCTCCAATAATCTATCTCTAGCTATGTCAGGAGAAAACCCACAAAACTTAATCAAGTGGAAGTAGTTTGTTTTTCAAAGGAAGAAATCCTCCCTGAACTCCAGTGCATTATGAATTTTCCAGCCCTAGCAGACCGACAGAATGATATTTGAGTCACAGTGAGATATGGAGTTGCATGGTTGGATGACAGCAGTAAAAACAATCAAGTGCCTTGCTCAGGATGTGGTGTTGCTACTCTGCTGGCTCCAGCTCCCCAGGAATTACTATTAGTTTTACTGCATCAAATGAAGGAAGACACTTTGGAAAAATCACTGAGCAGAAAAATCTCAACTCTGAATAGAATTCTGGACCTCTTCAGTTGGTAATTTAGGCCAAAAAAATTATTTTACCAATCTTTTGGTCTGCTAGCTCACAGTTTCTGGCTGGTATCACACAATCTGTACAGAATCAGCACATGCACACCCAGACCAAACCACAACCAGCACGTGGTTGTACCAGTGCTTGGTGTTTCTCTTGCTGATGCTTACAGCAGTGGAGATGGGATTAGTAAAGCCAGCAGTGATAAAGGACACAGTTCCTGCTCGTTGCAATCTCCCTGCTGCCACAAGGCAGGAATTGTGATCCCTTTTATCTGCTTTCACAGCCCCATCAAGTCTCATGCCTGCAGTGGCTCTCTGCAGATGTGTGCTTGTCCCACAGCCTGTCCTGCCCTTGGGTGACCAGGCACTTGTCAGAGATAGGAAATACAAGCCATCAGGATTTGCCTTTCTTGGAGCAGGGAACCTGCTTCCCAGTGCTGCCTGTGGCTTCATGAAGTGCTGCAGACAGGGGAGTTGGGCCGGAGTCATCATGTGCCGATAATTCTCATTTACAGCCTTTGTAGCAAGCTTTAATCTTTTCTAAACAGCTCTCTATGGCTCCAAAGGGACACATCTGAATAGCCCTAATAGGTTGTCATCATTTCACTAATGGGGGTTTATTGCCTGACTTATGGACAGACCTAATCCCACTTCTCATCACTGCCCTCCAGAAAGTGGAGGGCTGCTTCATCCTTCCCCCTGCCCATGTCCCTCTGCCAAGAGGAATCATTATGCTGACCTTAGGAAGGACTTCAGATGAAGAACCAAATTCCCTTCCACAGTTTAACTAAGCAGAGGACTTTGACCTTCAAAGATTTTAGTAGAGATGAGCGGGAGAAGAATTTAAATCTGTCCATGACCAGATCCATGCAGTATTTCTGTTATTTTGTTCATTATCACTCCAGAACTGTATGAAAGCCATCTGCAATGTGATGTCCAGCTTATCATTAGGAGCAGACATGCAATGACAGGAAGCACAATGAGAGGATAGAGCTCTTCTTAAAAAGCACTCTGGGTGGCTTCTGTACACAGAGATTCCACAGAGAGTGGACTGGACTCTTGAGCATGTCTCCCTTGAAAATTTGCCTCCTATTCCCTGCAGGTCACCAATAGCTGGAAGTCTTTCACTGGCATCATATCTAGCTGCTGTTGTGTCTGTGGCTATTTTCTGTGTTTTTTAAGAGCCTTCCATAGAAAGAGGCACCAACCTTTTCTGGCATTAGGGAACAAAAAATATTTTCAGGTTCCAGCTGCCAAAACCTTAACTCAGGGCTATAAGAGAGCACATCTGCTGCAGGATGACTTAGGAATGTGTCTAATACTGGGCCAGTGAAGACACCCCTTGCCTCAGACTTCTTTGTTGCTGATTTTCCAACTACCTACAGTGGGAGTTGGGCAAGCAGGGGTCAGGAGCAGGTTGGCTCTGGATGACAACAAAATGGGCATCAATCTACGGCCGTGGGAGACAGGATGCTAGGAAGGGAAACATCTGGCCAGGTTTTGGAGACTAGGATGGGCTTATGGGAACAGTTATGTTAATGTAGTTGAACCACATAAGGTAATGTTTCATGTTCTTGTTAGTGATTGGTTGGGAACATTTTACATATATGGTAATGTAGTTGTTTATTGGTTCATGGTTCTGTCACAAAGTTATATATTGTTATGCTTCCACCATTTTGGGGTCTTCAAGGATCACCCCATACAGCATATGGCTTTTTTCCCCTTTGTTATTTTCACTCCATTATTAAAGTCTTTATTTTCTGGGTAACCTGTGTTGAGCCCATCCCTTTTATTTCTCTTGCCACAGCCCCCGGCTGGTCTGGTCCCGGAGTCGTGCAGATGCCAGCGTGACAACCTTCAAGAGAGGTTTTATCCCATTTCTCCATAGATGCTTCCAGGAAGGTGTTGGCAGGTTGAGGACAAGAGTTCTAGTTTCTATTGTCAAAGATACAAATGAGACAGGATGCTCTGCCTGGAAAGGATTAAAAAAACTTGAAAAATGCCCTATTTTGCAAGGGTGTCAGTGGAGAGCTGAGGGGGAATCATGCTGCTCTTGGTGTTGAATTATGCTAAAACCAGTGTGACTCACCAACCCCAAAGTGAAACATCCCGATAGTGAGGAAAATGTGGCAAATATGGTAAAATCTTATCTAAAAAAGCTGAGCTGACACAGCTGGCCTGAGACATATGACTGACAGTAAAACACTTTAAAAGTCCAGTCCCACCTTTAAAGAGCAGATTCTTCTAACATAACCATCTTGGACTGTGTGTGAACATTCTCCCTTGGGTGGGGACCTCAAGGTTACTACTTGAAGCTGAGTAAAAGAGATTTGCCCACAGACATTGGTGTGGGTAACATCAATTTCTACTTAATAATTGGGGTATTTTGTTTGCTTTAATGCAATTGCTTTGATACATACACTATACTACACAGTTTTTATCTTCTATACTGTGTAGCAAATAATCCTACTTAAGATATTTTTATATTATCATTTATCATAATAAATCATTTATTTTTATATAAATCTGTCTGGTTTTCCATCCTTAATCCTGAGGGACAAATCTGTACAAAACTTTTCATACAAAGTTGATCACACCTCTTTAATCTTTTAGATTTAAAAAGCTGGCAAAGTCTGGGGCTCAGATTGGATCCAGGCACACTCAGAGAGTTCCAGGAGGCATTTAGAAAGCAGGAGGGATCTTTCCACACCTCATGACTCAACAGGAGGGCTTCTCTAATAAATTTTGTCTGAAGCTCCCACTCCACCCACAAATGGGTAGGCACAGCAAAATTCGTCTTAGTCCCCAAACTAAATCTTTGATTGCTCTTTATTTTAGAGGACTTACCCCGCAAGCAAAAGCTGGAACTACATTGCATTTCGAGTCAAGAAAAGAGAAAAGGTGGAAACACTGCAAACATTAGTAAATGGAAAGGCTGTGGGTGTTTGTCACTGTTTTCACTTCTCAGCAGGCACTAATTGACCCAGTTTTTCAGCATCATGTGACGGGCTAAATTACCCTGAAAAGAGAGTCCTGGCCTCACACCTTCTGCTGGAAGAGAAATCCTACATCAAGCCCACATTCTGGCCTGAGTTCACCAGGGGCTCTTACAACAGCACAAACATGTAAATGCTGAACAATGCTAATGCACGTATGTTAACGCAGCAGCAGCGGGGATCAGCTCTCGGAAAGTGAATCCAGAGCATGAGCTGTAATTACCGAGTCTTGCCTACGCCTCTGATTATCCCAGCTCAAGCCATTCTCTCGGCTTCCACCTGTAATTTTCCCCCAGGTTTCCCAGCTCTGTCTTTTGCAGCAAAAATCTGATAGGCTTCTACCCTGTGGTAGAGGCAGGGGAGTTGGTCTGAGGAAGCTGCATTTACCCTGCATCCACCCTTATGAGCCAAAATTGGTTTGCTCCCAGTTCCACAACCCTGTAGTTTTAGTTCACTGATGTCATGTTTTTCTACTCTGTGTGCTGTGGAGTGTTGTGTTCGATTGCTGGAAAAGTGCATCTATTTTCTTTAATACCCCATCCACATAACACATGTATCAGTAAAGAATGCAATTTCACCATAAAATCTATGTGTTTCATTATGTGCTCCGTATGATCTATATATTCTATCATGAAATGTTGCCCTCTGTTTGCTACTTCATGTTACATTTCTCTGGAGGTTATCTTGACTTTCATGTGGCTTCTATACTAGATTTTTTTTTTTTTTATGTCCACATAACCTTTTAAGATATACATGGTTTTTGTTACAGGTACAAAGAGAGTTAGGTTCACATATTGCAGCTTTTATTAGTGCTCATGGAGAGGTCTCATTACCCTGAAAAAGACAATAATACCTGCTTTAAGGCAAGACTTTATCTTTTCAATGGCCATAGAGTTTCCTATTGTCTGCAGAGTAATTTTTTTTCCTTTTGGTACTAAAACAGGAAATGTGCAGTTAAAAAATGGCCTGTTCTTTATTGACTTCACACATCCTTTTTCAAATCATTTCAAGGGAGGTAAACCATTGCAAAGGCAGACTTCACATCGATAGTGGGAGCAGCATGTCAGATAGACAGCAGTCCTGAGACTTTGCTGCTGAAAAATCAATTCTGGTCCATTGGAGTCAAGAGCCTACAAAGGTACAAATGAGGGAAGCAACTGACCTATTTTCTTAGCAGAACTTTTCTAACATGACTAATTAATTGGCTTGTGGACACCCTTTGAAACCACAGCCCTTCTGAATCCTTTTTGAAACCCTGTCCCAGTTTCAAATGGTTACACCACCACCACCACCACCAAAGTCACAGCAGCTAAAATGGGAGCAAGGAAGTGCTAAACAGCTGATGCCAACTCCTCAACACAGGCATGGATGTGTTGGCCAAGGAGAGACACAATTTCCTTGGCACTGTACAAAGGTGTGAGCAAACCTGATTTCCTCAGCAGGCTGCATGGGGTAACACCATGCACTGGGTAATGAAAGGTGATTCCCACACATAACCTGTGTGATGGTGGACAGACCCTTTGTACAAAGAGCTCATAAGCAATCTTTCTGCCTGACAGGTGATTTCATGGAGCAAAAGCATTCTGGCCAGAGTAGGAAGCTGGCAAGGTGTTTGAACCCATGATGTTCTGTGTATATTACTTCCATCCTTTTTAGAGTTTTAGTAGTTTTTAGAGTTTTTCATCTTATCTGAGATGAGAGCCCCACTACATCAGCCACTTTGGTAACTCTGCAATTATCAGAAAGAGAAACACATCCAGGAGACAATCCAGGCCTAGTGGAAGGGTAATTTCCTCCTGGAACTTTCTCAGCAGGGAGTAGATCTCAATAGTATTTAGTAAATGTCATTAATCAAGTGCAATTATTCTGATCCACTTTACTAAAAGTCAGACATGGAACATGGGGCAAAAATAATGACCCAGAACAGAAGTTTTCAGTCTATGTCTTGTCAGCACCTGGATTTTAGGTTCCAGTTAGGCTGCTATTCTAATTTAAGTGTCTATATACTATTGATGAAGGGAAACCAAAACCTCTGGAATCATACAAGAAAAATGTTTGGCTCTTTGATCTCTGTCTCTCCACTTTCCTAGGATTCCTAGCTCATGCAGGTTTTCTCTTCGGCAGCAGGGTCAGGCTGTGGGATGAGTGACCTGAGCTCTGTTGTGCAATGTCTAATGAATAAAGCCAGATTCAAGAGGAAGGCAAAGCAGGTTTGATTCTCATCTATCCAAAACTTTTGACTGTCAGAAAATCTTTCTTATCCCTTCTGCATCCAAGTCCCCTGCTAGTATAGCAGAAATTTATTTATATACTCAGAGGATTGTTTTTGGGTAGAAGAAGCACTATTTGTGAGATGTTCAAGCATCCTCCTGAGCAGCTCCACAAAAGTTATATGGAAAAGTTCCCTATTTCCAATGCAAGGGAATTGTGGATTTAATTTTTAATTGAGGCATAAATACACTGAATTTCATTCAATAAATGAAGAAGATGTGAAGAAATTCAAAACTGCTACACTGCACACTGAGAGCACATTTTTTACAAAGATAGTGAGAGTGCATATGTGAAAAGGGGCAGAGTTTGGATTAACCAAGTTATCCTCAGTTTGCCATTTATTAACTTCTGGGCTAGGGGTTAAGCTTGCCTGCTCTGGTAAGTGGAAGAGCTTTGCCAGGAATATTAATAAGAAACATCATTTATTTTTCTCTTTATTTGCATGCAACTTCTACCAGTATGAACTGGACTCAGTGAAACAAATTCAGACAGGGAATGAGGAAGGGGAGGATAAAGAGGGTAGGGCAAGGACAAGAGAAGAAGAAAGAGAAGGGGAAGGAATTTTGGTATTCAAATATTGACTTTCAGTCATGGAATTTAAAAACTGAACTGTATTTGCAGTGCTCTTGGCTCAAACAGAGTCTGGCACCCCTGATCTTCCCTTGCCTTTCACCTGGTTCCCTTCCTGCACAACCATGGAAACATTCTTATTCTCCCAAGATGCTTCATGTTAATTTCATAGGAATCACCTACTAGAGAAGATGAAAAAATAGAATAAAGTCTTGAGGATTAAGAACAGGATTCACATCTCCAGGATGATGCTTCCCTGCAAAAACAGTTCAGCCTTCAAAAACATTCATAACTAAACTACTGCCAGCAGCTGAAAGTTCACATTGCTGAAAATGCCTTTTGTACAAAATTCCTATCATGTATTTACAAAACCTCTGCCCCTGCTAGATAATAAGAGATTACAAATTACAAATGAATGCAGCTGTATTTCATTATTAATTGTTACATGTTCCCAAGCTGTTCAGTCTCATGGTCTGCTGATCATGCCTGACCCACAAATGGAACTCTGCAGCACAATAAAATCTCACACACTCTCGGTGTCCTTTCTAATTAGTGGATGAGTCATGCCCTATATCTGCAGAGCAGAACTGCACTTCCTTTCTAAGAGCATCTATGGATCATCTGCAGATGCCAATTCAGGCTGCAATTTCAGGGAGGATCAGCAGATTGGGGGAGCTAAGTTTTATGCCAATGCTGCCAGCAGCTCCACAAGTCTGGGTTTGGAGATGAATCCATCAAAATCTGGTTTGGTATTTCATTTTATCTTGTTATGTTTGGTACTCGTGGGAGGGTTGGGTGAGCCTGAGCACAGGCTGACTCTGTGCTTGTCCTTTTGCTTGTGTGATAGTAAAGCATCCTTGAGCTTTACTCGAGGAAGGGGCTGCAGGGATGCTGTTTCTGAGGGTGCTGTGCAGGCATCACCACAAAATGGGTTGTGATGTACAAATGCTTCCCCAGCTAAAGGGCTCTCTGCTGACAGCCAGGCTTGCTCTGAGACTCAAAGGCTCCCTGCCAAACAGTTCCCCTGTTCAGGAAAAAGAATAGGCTAGTTTAAATGGGGTCATTAAGTCACTTGGCCAAATTCCTACCTCAGGCATTTATCCTATATGTCTCCTCCAATTCCACAGCACAATTGTTAATTGAGAGCTGGATTTTGCCTGAGAGTAATGCAAATCTCACCACACCAAGCTCTCTGAACCACCAGGGAACTTGTAAATCTCAAATGGTGCTGGAGGCTAAAGTGACCCTGTTCCCATCCCCTGGGGAATTGCCTCATGGCATAGACTTACCTCCCTGGACAACATAATGCATAGGAAGCCAGGAATTTCACATTAAATTACTCCAGCAAAAGCCAAACTGACTCCTGTAGCAAAACCTTGCAGCTGAATTTCACCTGATAACTGGTGAGAAGGGCTGGTGTGTGTCTGACCAGCTGGCTGTCCTTCCTTTCTCTGCAGCTGCTGAGTCTCCCTCTCAGCCCACCCATGGCTGGGAGGAGAGTGGCAAGGGCACAGCAGAAAGGGAAAATAGCCCTAGGTGATGGATTCACTCCAGCTTTATCTGAATTTCTGGACAACAGAAGCTAAATTTTCCAAGTTTTCCAAAGAAAGGGACAGTTCTTGAGAGAAACATCAGCTGAACAAACACCACCACTCATGGGTGACTGAATTTTACTATTGGCCACTCCCCAAACCCCAAGTTCTGTGAGAGCTCATGAACCACCTTCTTCTGGGCAGAGGTCTAGGACCACCCAGAAGCTTCCTTTTTTTGGCCAAATGGATGGCTTGCCCATTGCAAAACCTTCCTGCAACTTCAACCTGCAACAAAAACTTCCTGCTCAGCTGTTTTATTCTGATGTTACTTGAATCTATTATCCCTGGGTCATCCCATGGACATAATTATCACAGAAATACACACATTGGCATACTGAGGGTATGCAAAGAGGGATGGAAATTAGGCTGTCTAGGATTTTAATGGCACTAGCATAAATTAAAATGTTATTTTTCTATCAGTCCTTTTCTTTCTGCATTATTTTTTCTATTAGATGCCTTCTAAAATTACATCTTAATTTAGTTGTGTTTCTCTCAGTTCAGTAAATTTCCCTGGTGAAATTACTATTCTCATTATTATCAGCAAGTGTAAGCTGAAAATGAGAATGAAAGGAAAATGCATCTAATGCAAGCATGAGACTGAGGTGAGGTCTCACACAAGGTTACCGAGGACAGTCCTCACAATGATGGGCCATAAAGAGAATCACAGAATGGTTTGGGTTGGAATAGACTTTAAAAATCATGTGGTTCCAACCCCCCTGCCCTGGGCAGGGACACCTTCTGCTAGGCCAGGTTGTGTCCAGCCTGGCCTTGGACACAAATATGGAAAAATCAGAGAGCATCCTGTAGCCTGTGCAGTTTTTCTGGGAAAAAAAAAAAAGGAAATCCATAAATGTTTTCACATGACATGGGCTAAATTCTTTACTAAGACACCCACATAGGATGGCTACCCACTTTCTCAGTCTTACACAGTTACAATTTTCTTGGTGCTATCACAGGGAAATGTCAGGTTCCCATAATGAAAAGGGACAAACAGAGCAAAACTAGAGTTAATTACCCTATGGTATATCTAGGGCTGCAGTGATTCAGGTCTGACAAATTTAAATATATGCCTGGAAGAAATCATCTTTGATGCTCCTGGCAGGTAGAAAAAACCCAACTAAACCCTGCTGTTCTAACACCCACTCATAAATTAGGTGTACCAGGTCACCAGCTTCAGCACACGGGAGCTCTGAGGATGGATAATCCCCCCATACCTAATACCAATATTAATGTTTTAATATCACAATAATTCTACAAAGATTGGGGAAATGTGCAGAATTTGGTATAAATTTGGAAGATCCTTTTAAAAATACCTCATTAAAATAAATTGGAGTTCACTCCCCAATGCCACAGGACAGAACCAGTAGCCACAGCTGCCTTCTGATAATTGGCAGCAGTTAATGAGGCAAGTCCATTAATAAGTCCATCATTTCCCACTTTAAGATCTTTGTCTAGCATCAAAGGGATGAAAAATAGCTCAGGTACTTCTCCCTGCCCCAAAGGACCTTGTACTCTCAGTTCTGGTTGAAGGAGTGATTTTGTGTAGGGTAGGCTTGCATGGAGCCACTGCTGAAGTTGCAAATCAATCAGGTTCCTATCTAAAGGCTAAAGTGGGTTGAAATTAATTTCATTTTTATGAGAAAAGGTTGACACAAGTCCCTCATTTTTCTAATGAAATAATAACTCTGCCACATCCCACCATGAGCTGTGAGGCATAATGGGCATTTTAAGGTACTTAGTTATCCTGGCAGCCAGAACCATCCATTTCTGAGAAATCAGCATCACATGGAGTGAGTTTTGAAAGTCTCCAGGAACTTTCTCCCACTCACCTCTGAGGAGGGTCTGGCCAGCCTCTCCAAGTGTCAGCTGCTGTTGCACCCTTGCTTTTCTCCTCCAAGTTAACCAAGGCTGGGTCCCTTTGCCTCTCTATATCCTGACCATCCTAGTGGCCCTCTACAGTTTGGTAATAAATGCTTTCCTAGGTGTAAAAATACAAGGTTCCTACACCCAGCCCAGATGTCACAGCAGAGCTGCCAGACAATTGTGTGCTTGAAAGGGAGTTTGAGTAAGTTATTTCATCAGCTTCTGACTCTATTAGCTATATATGTGTCTATTTTAATCTTCTTAAGGCATGTAATTTGGACACCTTGCTTTACAGATGGCCAGACAGTAAAAATATAAAAATATTCTTGGTGCATCTGTTTAAACATTTGCAAAATGGCATCTCCTTAAAACTTATAGCCTATGCAGTTAATTGTTAATATCCCAAAGGTATAATAATTTCCAAAGGCTCCACACAGTCAGGGGTGCTGCTCTCTTTGTGCTGCACTTCCCTGCAGGAGAAAAACTAAGCTATCTCAAAGAACTCAGCCAAAATAGTTTGCAAACTGGGCTACACAAATTGCATGAGAAGACACAGAAGAGGGAGATGGAATATGTTGTTCACAGAAATTGTCAGCTGAAGACCCAGAAAAAAGACTCACAGATCACTCCTTCTGTAGGCCTCCCCTCTTGCCCATCTGCAAGGGTTCATTGGGTCATCAGGAGTGACACTCACAGAAAGCCTCTGGAGTCTTCAGCTTTTGCAAGAATTATGAAACAGCAATTTCTGATTTAATTCATTTTTATTCTCTCCCTTATGTATGCTTCTGCTGTGGATTCCTTCCCAGTACTGTGTTAGTACAAGGGCCAATGCTGAACACCATAATGCTACCCTAAATTCCTGGATTTTGAAGTTAATGGGGAAAACACGTTCCTGGATTAATTTTATACACATAAATAAAGGCAATATTTCTGACCTTCAAAGTGATACTTTCCTATTGGCAGAGCAGACTGGGAGGGATTTCAGACTTCAGCAATAAAGTCCCATCACCAAAAGCCATCAGGTGGATGTTTGGCACTGCTCGTAGGAGCACAGGGCAGAGGGACCCCTCCACTCACAAGCTGAAGATGGGGTTTGCTCTGATGGGCAGTGGTGCCCCATAATCTCATTCAAAGGCTTGGAATTTTTCTCTCTCTTCCTTTATTAGCTCTGTATTTGGCAACCAGCTTAGGTGAAGGAAAGAGGAGTGCAGAAGCCAGAGCCTCACACAGGATCACTGTGTATCAATAGCAGGACTGTGCAGCTCTCTCCTGGGGCTGTTGGGATGACAAACCAGTCAGCTGTCCCTTGGCATATCCAAGGAGCCTGCTATTTATAGCACAGCAGTCCCCCCATCCCCTCTTCACATAATCTCTTCATCCCCTGAGGAAGTCTGACATATTTAATCTAAATATGCTTTTCCATACAGGGGAGAGTTCAAATGCAGATGGCTGCACGGATGTGTATGGTCTGCTGGTGTTCCAAGTGTGTGAGTTAATAATTTTCCTACATCTCCTGACATTCATTCTCCTTTTACAGAGGTCCCATTCACTGTAGTTACTGCTGCCCCTCCCTGATGAATTGTTCTGTCTCCTTGTACCAGGAGCCCAGCAGTAATTAGAAAATCAGCTTTAAGCAGTGGCAGCTCTTTAAAACAAGTGTCAGGTTGGTGTTGCTCAGCCTGGTGTATTTTAATGACCCTCTCTCCTACCCGTGGCACCTGCTATTGAAATTCAACCAGTTTAAGGCAAAGCAAACCACGGGCAGAATGAGGAGGGACCAGAGAAACAAATCTCTTTAATATATAAAATAAAGCTTTTGATATTGTGATGCCAAATGGATTATCCAGGAGAATGTGCAGAAAGGAAACGAGCATCTCTCCATTCAATATTTATATATCCCTAGATAACAGCCTTCATTGAGATGGATTTGTCAGAGTTACAGTACTGAGCATCCTTTTATGGTTAGTTTCTCAATTTTATGCCTAACAATAAATGGCAGCAAGGCTTTCTATTAGAAATAGAACAACAGCTGGATTTGGCATGAAGTTCAAAACCTGATTCCAAAAACGACTGCAATTTATGGAGCTTTGACAAAAATACATAAATGCAATAAGAAAACATTGATTCTTCTGACTTCCACTTCACAGATTTGACACGTGCACTTATGGCTCAATATAAATGAATAATAACAACAGTAAGAATGATTCATTTCCTTAACTCCTTTCAGACTTCACCTTTGAAACTCTGCATGGCATTTTCTTACCTCCATTATTGTTCAAATTCCCTTGCATTAATCTTTCTTTTAATATTCTTGGTTATTCTGCAACATCTCCAGAGGCTGCAGCAGCTTAAGGCTTCACTGTAAACAAACAGGACCTATTTGTTCTGCTGCCAGCAGATACAATCCCAAACTGAAGAGTTAATGACCTCATAACAGGTGAGACAGAAGCAGTCAAACATACACAGCATGAGAACATCTCCAATTGTCTGTTGTATTCTGCTTTAATCCCTCATTTCCTCTCTTTTATTCATCATTCCATGGATGGATGGGATTTCTTCCCATTGTCTGTGTACATGAACAGTATCTGCTCAGTTCAGACCTTATCTTAAAAAAAGATAAAGCTCTTTGGGAAGGTTCTCATTGCCAGCACACCAGAGGGAGACTTCCCCCTGACAGAAGTGTCATTTTTAATTTGGACAGACCCTCAGCATCCACCCAGGCACAGCTCATGAGGGCTGGCACTCATGATTGGATCAATCCAAACCTCACAGCTTCACCTGGACAGGAATCTGTTTGCTCCACAAATGAGTTTAGAGATAATATTGACCAGACCTGCTGATAAGAAACGCTGCTTTCTGTACCAACAGTTTGCTTTGAATTAAAATTTTGGAGTTACAGGGTTTTGCATTATTTTTCCAGTGAGATTTTAAACACTTTACCCTGAGTGAGAACTTCTGATCACTTGAAGAAAAGTGACTTTCCACAGTTCTCCAGATCAAAGAAGGAAGGTCAGTGCAGTGAGCTTATGCACAGAAGCCAAATCAAGCAGATACAGTTTAAACTCCCTGTCTTCTTATTTATGATTTTTTTTAAAAATTGTCATAATTCTTGTGCCTCTTTGATGTTCCTGTAAGGGCACAGATATTACAGCATGAGAGTTCAGATTCTTGGTCTGGAAATTAAAAGGACTTTAGAAAAACTGGGATTTGCCATGACTTGTGTTGAGTTGGAGACTGCACAGAAACAATGGCCCATTGGATGTTCTTGATCAGTGCTGAAACTGGGAAAGTCCATAGACATTCCCAGGAGAATTAATTAAAAAGAGGCCAAGGAGCCCTTTTCCAACCACAGTTAAAGAGTTTAGAATAAAGTCTTGTGTTTTTTAGCTTGAAATTATACTCTTAAAACTTGCATTTTATTAAAAAGTCTTTCAAATACTGGAAAATAAACATAAAAGAATGAGTATTAAATGCCTAAGAGGAGAGAAGATTTTTAGTTTGTTTCCCTTTTTTTTAAACAACCAATATACTGAACACAAATATTGCCACCAGGCTCAGGATTTCTGCCTTGTTTTAATGTGTGCGTCCATTATGTTTTATACACCTTGAGGGGAAATTACTCAGAAAAAGCCTTTGATGGAATGACATTATATCCCTACTTTTTTGATAAACATTGAAAAAAGTTTATAATATGCACCAGAGATCGCTGACTCACTCTCCAAAATCAAAGTACTTTCTTAATACATGAAGAAGCAGGGAAAAAAAAGGCATTTTTTTGATGACAAGCATGGCAAAAGTACCTCAAGATTCCTTTATGTGCGTGTAGGGAAGTGAGCTGGGGGGGAAATCCAGGTCACTTTGTTCCTTTGTGAATTACCTTCACCCACTGCAGAATGTCACCCCTGAGCCAGAGGTGACACCTGCACCACGTCTGGTCCTCTCTGCTGATGTCAGTGTTTTCCCACTGCTCCCAGGGAAGGGAGGAGGAAACAGGAGCCCAGCTTTGCCTGAAGCTGCTGGCTGTCCCTGGCTTCATCCCGAATGTTCTCATCCATTTCAGAGCCAGTCTATCGATTCCAGGCAGGGCTGGGTATTCCTTGTGAAGTGCTCCGAGCTCCTCCGAGTGAAACTACTTCTGGAGAGCATAAAATTATTGCATTGACTTTTGAGGGCGGATGACTGTGAAAATCTATGTTTTAAACCATTATTTTAGAAAGGGAGGGAGAGAGAACAAGCATCTGACAGCTATCTTAATCATACAACTTGCAGCAACAGGGGTTTTTTCAATGTTTCAGGTCTTTGTGTACATTTCTGATGGATCAATCTACTCACTGGTATTCTGGAGGGGCTCTACAGGAATTCAACTCATATTTCTTTCATCAACACATTTTTTCAGCAACTCCTTAGCATGTCTGACGTATTATGAATATTTTGTGGAATCAAAAATATATTGGGAGTGAGACATACACCTCTGACACTTATCAAATAAACTGAATGTATTTTACTCTCATAGGAATCCCAGAATCCTTTTGAGAAATGTCACTCATAAGAAAAGAGAACCCTCTACCTTCCCTACACCTACCAAGCCTTTTAAATATCAAATATAGCATTTAAACATGTAATTAATTTCCTCTCAGTGCCAGTAGCTCACATAATCCATCTTTTGGTTAGAAAAATGTATTATTTTGCTATAGTAATGAGGTTTGCAGTGCTGCAAATATGAACACAATAAAATCTTGTTTCCATTCAGTTCTATTTCCATATCACCACTTTCTACAGAGCTGAACCCCAGGAAGACCATGGACTTTTCATCTATCAATTTTTATGGGGAAATAAAGGTTTTAAAGCAAATTTGCTCTGTGTTTTTCATGGAAATAAAATGACTTTTTCTTAGAATTTAGTGAATTTCCCACTGAAAAACCTGTGTGTTATCAACACGCCCTCACAGATTAGGGAGCTGCAGGGATGGAAGCTGGAGTTAAATGTGATTGCCTGGGTAAAATCCCATTATAGGACTGCTGAATATACTGGCTTTATGATGCAGTAGCTTCTTCATAAATCCAAGGTACTTTTAAGATAGGCTTCCTTTGCTACAAGATCTGGTTTAGATCTTGCTGTCTAGTGATTACAGGTTTTTGTGCAGCTTTAAGAAATGTCTTTGGCTTGCTCAGAGAATAATTGTTGTCAGTGTTTCCAGCTCAGTTTGAACAAAATTTCCTTTGTGATGGGGTCCTTCCTCCCTGGAGGAGGCTGAGCACTGAGTGTTTCAAAGGCAAGCTGGATGGAAGGGGCTGGACCTGTATCAGCTGGAGATGACTCAGCTCAGCAGCTCAGCTTAAACTGAAGGCCCAGGCTTCCACTTACACCAGGCCTACCACATTCAGGGAGTCAGTAATCCCCAGAGAGGGATTCCTGTGCCAGTGCCTCATTTCCCCAGCTGCATATTTGGGCTGGAGCCCTTTCTCTGAGTGATAAAACCTTGGAGCTGATAAAAGTCTCCATGGGCCCTGCAGCAATGAGGGCTAAGATAACATTCTTTAATGTGGTCTGCTGAAATGGATGTTGGATATTTTTACAACAGATGATGCTGGCTATTAAGAGAGGAGATGAGGAACTGAGTGTTCCTTACCTCCACAGGGCCCCAAACCACCAGCAGCACAGTCACTGCCAAGTCTCTCAACGCCTCTGGGGTATCATGTCTGGTGGGCATCATGTCCAGGATGTGTTTGCCACAGATCTGTCCAGCTTGTTTTCAAACCCAGTTTAACTCTGGATTCCCTAATAACTTACGACACAGTTTTGGTGGTGTTTTGAGAATATTTATTTCCATTGCTCATTTAAAATATTCTTCTTATTGACTTGGAAGGTGACCCCTGAGCACTGTGCAATAAAAGCATAAGATGGATGCAGGAGTCAAGGCCAAAGGAGAGTCTGTGAGTTTTCCATGGAAGAGGACAGGGTAGGACACTGAGAGGGTTATTATGCCACCCCTGAATACTTTCCCCAGACCCAAGAATATGAAACTTAAAGGCTTCCTGACTCTGACTCAGTGCTTTTGTATTATACAGTTTTTAAGGAATTTTTCTTCCATCAACATGTTTAATATTTCTTTGAACCCTTGAAAAGTTTCAAAATCATCCTGTGGCAAGGAGTCTGATAATTTAAATCTATGCTGTGTGAAAAACAGCTTAGTCCCTCCAGTGCATTTTGCTGCTGCTCACTCTAACTGCAGTGGATTTTCGTGTGTCCTTCAGCCTCAAGGAACCTGCAGGTCTCTTTTGCAATGCTTGCCACCCAAAGAGAAAACATCTGTGTCTCAGGCACCTTCTTCTTTCCACTGGGACACTGCAGCTTTGCTCACCCCTCTGGCCCCACAGACACCTCTCTTCCAGCTGGAAACTGTCCTTCTGTATCCTAAACACACCTAGAGAGCTCTGACCCACCTGTGGTGAATTACTTCTCTACAAATGTCACACCTATTCCCTTGATAAATCTATATTTGTGTCCACTCATTATTTTATATTATAGCTTTAAATTATTTTCCTGGTGTGGAAGTCAAATACACTCATCAGATACACTAGTAAACAAATATATTTGCAGTGGTATAGCAAATAGCTATTTCAGTCCAAATAATAGTTCTCTGGACTCCCTCGAGTCCTTTTTAATGTAGAACTGATTTTTAACAGAATTTCTGCTGATATCACTGCTGTAACCAGTGATAGGTTACACACTGCTGCAGGTAGTTTAGCAATTTGCTATTGGAATTCCTTTAAACTGAAAACTTCCTTTGGTTCTCTTCCATCCACATACCATTCATTCAGAAGGACTGTAAACCAGGAATTTGGGGCTCTCTGAAGGTGAGCTTGTGCAAATCACAGGGTCCTTTCTGGTTCTAGACAGAATCAGTGGTGGTGGCAGAGCTCGCGTGTCCTCCAAAAGGAACTGACACCAAACCCAGTATGAAAGCCAATGCAAATCCTGCATGGGGGCTGCTGCTGAGGGATTAAGTACCAAATCTCACCAAGGCTTGGAAGCAAATGGCTAATGAAGTTGAACCTTTAGACTATGTGTTTCTGGAAGAAGAGTTTCAAGTTACCAAAGCAAAGCTCTGGTCCTTGCTGGGGACTCTCCGTGCTACTTTTGGGAGCACTTTACAATCTTGAGAATGCCCCATGTCCTTTGGAAGAGATGCACATATCCAGTTTGATTCTGTTTATTTAAACTAAAATAGGAATTACTCAATTCCTGGGCTCCAAAAAGGGCTACTGGATCCCCATCTGTGTGGCTGGAGGTTTAGGGGGTTTCTTAAACTGTTTGTAGAAACATTCTCAAAACTCCTGCCTTTCAACAAGCCATTGCACAGTATCCCCTTTATCTTGCCCAGAGCAGTGTGAGTCCACAGGGTGTCTGTGTCTCCCGTGCCCTCCCTGTCTGGAAGCTGGTCCTGGTGTGTGGCCTCTCCTTTGTTGCCTGGGAAAGGCAGTGGTGACTGCCTGGAGAAATGGCTTTGGGAAGGAAGCTGGAGAGACACCAGGGCACAGCCCTGTCTCCTTGGCCAGCAGCACTGGGAGGAGTTGGGAGCCCCAGCTCCCTCCTGAGCTTTGTTCTTCACCAGAGCCTGTGCTCCTGCAGCTGTGGCCATCTGGGTGGCCCTGGGCTCCCTGCGCTGTGGAGGGAGAGGTGGGCACAGCCCATGGGCCATGATGAGTCCTTGTGGGTGGTAAATGTCAGGAGTTTCCTATTCTTCTCTTTTGACCAGGCAGGAGGCTTGGGGCAGCTTGCAGACTCTGAAACCCAAACAGGAACATGAATGGAATCAGATTTTTTTCAGATTTTTTTTGTCCTTACAGATGGGGATGTTTATAGACAGAATAAACAGAGCCACACTTTCCTCAGGGGGCATCTTGGGGAGAGGGACATGTGTGCCACCATCTATCATTAAACCCTTCACACTAGGGACACCTGGGATACAGCTGTGAAGGGCTGTATTTGGACCCTTTAGGCACTGGATTAAATGCCATTTGCTACCTTTGCAATCACCCATTGCAAAGCAGGGTACCATGAGCCTCACTCATCGCTCTGCATGGAAATGACAGCCAGTCACATAAGAAATAATTAGATCTGCACACATGAAAAAGATCAGATTGAGTTATACCACCAACTCTGCCCTCTCCTAATTTAAAATACCCAATTTCTTCCCAATTAATGTTCCAAATCTTTATTTGATATGTAGTGTGTGGGAGCCAGATATTCACACATCCATCCTTGTGTCTCTCCACCTCAGGAAAAGAAGTCTCTGTGTGTATCAGACACTTGGATACTGCTTGGGGTCACAAGGATGCCACACACTGACCCCTCCCTCTCCTTGGAGAATCGCCCTGATCAGGGACCAGTCCTGACAGTCACAGGAGAACAAAGCAGCTCTGCTGCCTCCTTCAGACCTGACACCACACCGGTGTCCTCTGAAGAGCAAGACATTTGCAGATGACAAATAGGTGAGGGAAAAAGGGAGCGTAATGAGGGGAGGAGGTGTGTGGGGGAATAAAGCAAGCAGCAGTGCTCATTAGAGACACAGGGAAGCGATGTCTTTCATACCTGCTTCACTCCCTTTTGCTCCCTCCATTCTTCAGACAGATGAGATACCCACGGCGCACGGGCGTGCTTCCTCAATTATTAACGGGAGATGCTTTGTTTTATTTAATGCCGTGGTTTTGATTAGTTTGTTCTCCTGGGATACACCTTTTCTTCTCCCCTCCCTTCTCTCCCTGTTTCCTCGTCCTTTCTTTGATCTACCTCCAATCCACGTTTCCCCCCCAGGAATGATGCTGCTTTTGCCACCAGGTGTTTTGTGGGCTCAGGTGAGTCAGGCAGGCACAAAGGGCCAGACACTGCCGGAGTCCCTTCTTGGGAGAGAGTGAGCCTTGCTAGGAAATAATGAGAACTGGCAGGTCTGATGATCCAGAGCCGAGAAACATATGCCTGGGCTGCCTCTTTCATCTCTGTAATTGGGTTTTTCTGCTCCCGTCAATTAGGGCCTTTTTCCTCTTCCTCCTGCCCCGTGAGTTCCTTTCTCAGTGCAAGAGTGAGTCTGCCTGATCACAGGGGTGGCTCTGGGGTAGCTGGCACCGGGGTGATGCACAGGGATAGGTTTGTACAGCATCCCACTGGAAAATCCTACAGTTCCTTTGACACCAGAGGGAGGCTAGCTCTGCCAGAGAGAGACAACACCTCTGGGCTCAAGGAAGTGCAGCTTTTCTTTCTTCTTAGGAAACAACAGTCTAGGTGCTACAAAGACAAGACAATATCTTTTTTCCTACTTCCAGCTGTGAAGATTCTTTCCGGTGGGGTGTTTACAAAGGATTACTCTTAGCTACAGCAAAGCCTACTGCTCCTGCACTGATGCTCAGAGATGGACTTAAAGTAGGCAGCATCTGTTATGGGCAAGCAGGGTCTGCAGAGAAAGACTCCTCACCTCGCCTCATTTGACTTTGCACCTTCCCTCAAGCCCTGGCTCCAGCTCTTGACACCTGGGGCTGTGAGGCTGCAGGCAGAGCCAGGGAATTACACATTCTGCTGTAATCCAGCCCGGACAACCTGTCTCCTAGTGGGAGAATGTCAAACTCAGCAGCTCAGGAGTTGGTGAAACAGGTGAGGGCTAAGTTTTAAATTCTGAATAATAATAATAATAATAATAATAATAATAATAATAATAATAATAATAACAACTCATCTCATTTTTGAACAGGACAAAACCTCATGGCTTTTATTTCCAACACAAACAGCAACTCACTTCAAAGGGGAATGCTTCACCTGACAGGCTGGGGGCCTTGACTCTGTCAGCAGTCTCCAGTCTGCACGAGCTGGAAAACACTGAGAATATTTTTCCATGAAGTGGATATTAAGATAATTTTGACCCAGAAGAGAAAAAGAGGCAAAAGCTATTAACTCTGAAAATACTTTGAATTTCATGTTGCTTAAGATAGCCTTTCCCCCTCATTTTTATTGTAAAGGTAAAGTGAAAAAAAATTATTTTTAGTTTTTCTTGGCAACTGCAAAACAAAATTCAAAAAGGGCTACTTGAACATCAGTATATACAAAAATTCCAGTTATGAATACAGAATCAGCTGCAGAAAGCTGATAAAACCTGTCCATCCTATTGCTCTTGCCTTGTACTTTTAGATCCAGCATTTGGAATTCTGTTGAAAGTACCTGGTATTTTGTGATTCAGGGTAGGTGTGAGCAGCCAGAGAACAGCTGCTCCAGGACCACCCTGGACTCTCATTTCATACTTGTTTGCAGATATGGATCCAGCTGCATCCAAACCCTCTGCAGCCTGCCAACTGGATGGATACTGGTTTTCCAGAGAATCTATTTCTACAGATTACAGATACTACAGCTAAAGCTCTCCTCTCTTAACATACACAGTGGAGTTACAAATTAGACTTAAACAATTCCTTTTTGTATATTAAAACAAACAAACAAGCAAACATCTGCATGAATTTTCCTGCCAGGCTGTTCCCAAAGGGGACACTTGGGGTAGGTGGCTGTGCATGTCTGTGCATGCAGCAACATGAGCCACATGCTCTTTATCTTTCATCAGTTTTTCACCTGAAAAAAATACTGCAGTGACCAAGTACTGTCATATTTCATACAATACTCATCTTTGAAGAGCCAAATAGGTTTATCTGAGTAGCTGTCAGCAGCAGACATCTGGGGGTAGTTATACATCAGCCTTGCTGCTTAAAATAAATAAATAAATAAATAAAATGTGGTCAGATTCAGAGAAGACAAATTATTTCACAAGCCTCAACACCAATTAAATGTGCATTTCATTTTCATTTGATGTATTGCAGGTGTCTGAATGGCCTGTTGCTGGCTGTCTCCCTGTCTGTGCTCCTGCTCCCCTGGATTCCCCTGGCAGGAGCAGTCAGGGGGATGCAGCAGAGGAGCTCAGGTCCCTGCCCACAGCTCTGCTCTGAGCACATCCTCTGTGCAGGGATGAGATGGTTTTCCAGCCATTCACGGGCCCTGTGAAGAGGAAACATCATTTGGAGGGCATGGGAGTAATTAATGCTCCTGAAGAGTGAACTCCAAGGAGTCTGGGAGTGAGAACAGAGATGCACTGATGTGTCTGCTTAATCAGGGCAGAGTAATGAGCAGATCCACAGAGTCTGCATGGATCGAATTCCACTCGGATGCTGTGGCAGAAATTACACCAGACTCTGTTGAATATTGAGGAATTATTCTAATTTAAGACAAAGCACCCCACCTGCAGGGGACTGACAACTCCCCAAATCTCAGGGGAGCAGGTGAAAATGAGAGAAGGAAACTGATTACCACACCTGAAGTCTTTCAATGACACATGACATATAGTTAAGATAAAATCTTTAAAGCTATATCAAGGTGAATATGCTTCTGTTCTTTCTGGCCACTCTTCCTAGCCACCAGGAACCAAAAGAGTGTGTATAAAATCACATTTTAATCTGGACTTCCGTATCTGTCAGAGGACAGTGGCCTGAATAATAAGCTCAGCCTTAAAGCTCTAGCTGATCTCATGCTGCCAACCCATTCATCACAAAGTGATGATCTGCATAATTGTTTTTGAAGAATTGGCAACAAAACAGGCCATGTCATTTTAAAATGTAGCCCTGATTCTCTTTAATAATAAATGAGGGCATAATTTTAAGTCTTGGGGCTTTAAATAGTTTGCATCTTTTAAAACAAACCCAGTATTTGTATAATGCTTTACATTTGCTGCTCCTCCCAAGCTTTCTCTTTTATTTCCTCTTCTTCCATCATCTCAGTTCCCATAGAAAGTGGATAAATGCCAGTGAAGGCAGATGCAGTTTACGACATCTCAGAATGCCCAGGAGGAAGGTGGGTCCCTGGAGGGCAGGAGCCTGAGCTCAATGCAAATTTCAGGCGAAGCAGAAGAAGGAGCAGCACCTGGCTCTTTCACACTCCAGAGAATGATCTAATTGCTGGCTATTAGTCCTCTATATGACTCAAAAACCTGTCTGTGTCTCTTACTAAATCTTAACCCAGGACATAATCACTGGGAATTGGAATTAGATGCTGAAATTATTTGCTGCTGTAAAACTGGCAATAGGCAAAGTCAGGGGAAGAAATCTGACCCTGTCCTTTATCTTGTAGTTTGGTTGCCTACAGGAAGCACAGTGACACAGCTTAAGTTTGTTTGGGCACAGCAGCCTCAGGACTTTGGGCCCCAATTTTCAGGCATCTGAGGTTCTGCTTTGGCAAGTAGATCTGTTATCCAGAAGTCATTTTTGCTCCAGAAATGCAAACAGCAGTTTCAGAATAAGATTCCTGCTTCCCAAGGCTTTGATGCTTTTCTAAGGAGTGTCCCCAGATGCCCAAGTCATGTCTTGTTCTCTTCTAGCCAGTCTCAAAGAGCTGCCTTGATCTCACTTGTCTGAGTGTGGACCCTAAACAAATTCTGACCCCTAGGAACCACCTTGGGCAAAATGAAGGAGATAAAACCACAGGACATACAGCTTTTGTAGAAATTAAGAGCTTTGCCATCTCCTTCAAGCTCCACCAACTCTTGCTGAATAATACTCCATGTGCTATAGCCATAAGAAACAGCAGAGAGGTTGATTTCCCACTGTAGCTCTTTATTTTTTTTATCTTCTTTCCAGCTTGTCTGAAATCCTCTGATCTGCTTCACCACATCTTGACAGCTCCAGCATCTCGTGGCAGGAGAAGGAGCTGACTGAGGAGCAGCTGATCCCTCCCAGGTGCCCCCGATCCCGGTGAGTCCCATCTGCGCTGGCTGCGCTTGCCAGGGGCACCAATGTCTGAGCAAAGCCAGGTGCTGAGCCTGGCCTGGGCCTGTGTCACAACCCCGTGGCCAGGCTGGCTCCCCTCCACCTGCTCTCCCTTGAGAGGCAGATTCCTCTTTCATCCCGGTGAACACGGGGAGGTCACGCTGTGCGGGTGGCAGCAAGGTAAATGCAGCGCTGGTGTTCCATAACTGGGAAATGTGGACTCACAGCAGGCAGCAGGGAAGGAATGGCTTTGAAGTTTAGCTTCAGTGCATCCCTCTGGGGGTTTTTTTGATTTCTTTTTTTTTTTTTTCCTTACACTCGTTTTTTGCTTTTTAAATATATGTATTTTAAATGGCTATGTAAATAAATGAGGATCTGGGAGAGGATCTGCAACAGCACAGAAAAGAGAGAAGTTTCCATGCACCAGACAAAGAAATAAAACATGAGAGGATGTGGCACAGCCCTTTCCCTTGGTAGCAGTCATTAATAATACCAGGTTGGAGCAGTGCATGTTCACATCTTTCCATGGTGCACTTCTCTGCACCCTCGTGTGTTTGCTATTTGCAGCTCATAATTGAAAATTTTCTCTTGCTTAAAAGCCCCAGGGAGGAAATATCAAAAAAGGAAAAATCTCCAATTTGCTACCAATCCCAAATTCAAGGGGAAGCCACCCAAATCCCTTCCAGTCCTTCCTATGAGCTGTAGATACATACAGGAGACAGGTATATAGACATATGTAGATACATAAAGTATTCCTCCAGGATCTAGAGTCCAGGCAGTTAACAGATACTCTGCAGAAATTTGTCATAAAAGAAAAAGAAGCAGTAAAAAAAGCAGTGAAAGAGGGGGGGGAAGAGATTCTTGCTCTAATTCCAGAAGATTCTATATGTTTCGTAACTGAATAAATAATCAAAGAATATATTGTCTTCAAACGAAAGCAATTTTTAAAAGTTCTCTTTCCGAATTCATGGACATTTAAAAAAATGAAAACAAAGAAAAAAAAGTGTTAAATTGCTTAAAACAAACTGAACGATGTGTGGCTGAGATCACTCTGTGCTGTGATAGGCACAGTATTTACTCTTTTATATCTTCTCCTTTCAGACTGGAGACCAGAGAAGGAAAAAAATACTCATTAGATGATGAACAGCAAATCAGAACTGCTTCAACACTAGAGCTCAACACATTCTGAAAGATTTTAAGGTCATCTTGCTAGACAGAAAAGGAAATGATTACAGGAAATATTACACTTCATGCTTCTGCAGCTGGATTAAGTGTTTTATTACTTACCACTGAGGACACTTCTGTTTGACACAAATATATTTGTTGGAGTATTTTATTAAATTACAGCAAACATCTGAATTCAGAGTGGGGCTATTGAGAAGCTAAATGTAAGAAGAATTGACATTACAGTGTCTGAGCAGCAGTAAAGCTGTAATCAGTGTTGACAGATATTACTCGTGTGCTTTAGGCTCAACAAGAAGCTGCTCAGATACCACCATGGAGAAGAAAAGGATGGATTACCAGGAGTTCCCTGGGAACACAGCACCATGCAGAAAGGCTCTCCAGAGACACTTCTCCCTGTTTTTCACCAACAGCTCTACAAAACTGAGGGCTGTATGTAAGTAACTGGTAAATCCTTTGGTATTCAGGAAGATTTGGCATATTTGTTAATAGTTCTGCCTCCTGACCATACAAGACTGCATAGACAGCTTATCCATCATTCTCAGTGTCTGGCCCCTGAAGCTGTAGATGAATTGCAGGCAGAAAATTAAACTATCCCACTGAGCGTTTCTCAAGCAAATTTTTAAGGCTTGTTTCATGAATTTTTTTAATTATCATTTGATTTTTTTTTAATGTTTGGAAACAGTCATTTTAGATACTTAATTTTTCTACTTCTGGCAGGAGAATTAGATTAGAAAGGGCTGGTTGCTGGTGCCTGCTGTGCCCTGAGACACCCTGCAACAGCTTGGCAGGACCGAATCCCATGTCAGGGCAGCAACCCATTCTTTCCTTCTGCCGTGGACATGGGAGGCAGGAAGAGAGGTACAAAACAGTACCAACAGTGGGGGATCCCTGGGGATCCTCTTACTTAAGTAATTGTTAATTCCAGGCCAGAAGGAAATTTAGCAACAATTAAACCAGTGTTCTGTAACAATGTGGGTGCAATATGACCCATTTTTTTGTTAGTTGTCACATGAGAACTGCTGTGTAGGGAACATTTTTCACATCTCCAATATGTTAGAGGAATTTTCAAAGGGTTAAAGGCCTCTTGCTCATCACAGGGCAATGAATTTCCCAGAGGAACATTCTTAGGCTTATCCCTTATTCCTTTCACTCTGCTTTGTAGTCCTGGGAGTCATTAGTGCACAGGTACATCTCAAGACATTTTTGCAATACCTTAGGAATTGCACAACTGAGATTACTTCCTCTCTGCAGCATGCAAATCATCCCTAAAAGGGTTTTCCTGGAAAACAATTCCTTACATTCTTTCCCAAGGGTATGTGCTCTTTTATTTGTCAGGGATCAGAATGCTTATGTGGCAATGCACAAGGAGATATTTAAACCCAGAGTACTTTGAGGTGGCAGCAGCTTTTTCTTTGCTTCATTTTTTTCACATTCTTTTTCCCATTCATCTGCTGAGCCAGAAACTCAGGAAAAAAAAACCAAAAAAACCCAAACACATTTAAATAGTTGTTCAATGTCTTAATGTTGCAAAATTCCCCTGGGCAGCAGCTGTTTACCTGTAACTTCTTGTTGTGGACAAGATCTTTTCCTTTATAGACTCCTTGGACTTTTATTCTCCTTACTCAAAGTTTGCATGTAGCCAGGAGTGTTTCTTGCAGTGAGCTCCATCCCACACAGGGCAGTGGGGCAGGATTATCCTCAGATGTTTGCAGGACTTCTGCTGAAGTCTTTTGGCCACAGCAAGTTTGTTCTTTATGTCTCCAGCCTGTAATGAGCTGCAGGTGCCAGATGTGTGAAAGAAGGTACTGCATATTTGCTCCTAATTAAAAAATCCTCATGAAGTTTCCAAATCCCTCAAGGATTTCCAGGGATCAGACCCAACTGAGGACCCTCACTCAGTTGTATCTCTGAAGACAGACACAGGCAGTCTTTCCCAAAGTTCAGTGTCCTGGGTGGTGGTGTTGGATGCATGCTCATGTTCCAGGGATTTTGTTAGGAATTAAAAGCCAAGACCCAGGTCACTGATAAATTGCAGTTTGGCCATTCACATCAGGACTGAGATTTACATAATTAGGCAAGAGGCAAGGGCTTTGGTGACCAACATACAGAGCATTTCAGTCTCCAGTCTCCAACAGTTTATGAGTTCAGACAGACCACAAGCTCTTTGGGCTGGTCCCTGCTGGCTGTGCCAGAGCAGAGGGAGCTGCTCCATTGACTTACTCCACAGGGAGTCCTTCCTCCAGACTCTGCTTTGCTGCTTCACAAAAATAAATCGGTTACAGTTTAGGTGGGATTTCTAGTTCCTGGAAGTCTCCCTCAAAATGAATCTGACTGATAAAATCCTGCACTGTTTTTTTCCTGGTGTTAGCTACCCCAAGACAAAGCCACTGGAAATGGTAGCACCATGTAGAGAAGTTCAAGGGTCTAATGCAACAAAGGACCTGTGTGTTCAGCTATTTTTCTCCTTTACAGGAGAAAAGTCTCACTCTTTTTTAGTTTCCTCTCTGGAGAGAGCTTTATTTAAAATTCTGTTTGTACATCCTTTTTTTTTTCTTTAGTGCCTCTGGGCCTTGAGAAGTCTGGAAGCTCAAGAATTCAGACTTCAAGGAGGTTGTTTAGAAAAAAACTTCAGTGTGCTACAGCATTTTGTAAACCCCAGATGCAGGCTGGTGTCTTTGATTATTCATACATCCCATTCAGGCTCTGCCCCTGTCAAACATTTTTTTATTTCCACACTATTGGATGAAAAATTCCCCATCCTACAGTTGCCTTGTGAAGCAGAAAATGCTAATGTTTGTGTCTATTGCAATGTACCTCTGGCAGGAAAAACAGAACCTCTGTGCAGGGAAATCTTAGTGTTGTCAAACCCTTCTTTTCAGGTAGAATATGCACCTATGTCATATTTTTAAATAAACACTATAGGCTGGTCTCAGCAGAGAACAAAGAGCTTAAATTTATGGCTTGCCTGACTGTGGTTGTCCCCTGCAGCTCATTTGACTATTTATCATGCTCCACACCATCAGGCCTTCATACACCTGAGGATGTCACCTATCAGAGGATAAACCCTTTGGTCATGTCATAAATTTAACATTATACATTAAATATCTGTATTATTATAATACTGACATAAGGTGTTTTATATGTATTAAATCTTTAGAACTCCGTGCAAAGAGATTTTGACGGTCACATCCTCCTCGGGCTGTAGCTCCAGTAATTATACAATATTCCTCTTGTATTGGACCAGACTTTCAGCTGGTTCAAAAGCCAAAATCAGTGCAGCACCACTAAAACAGCTCTGCCATGATGGACTGGCAGCACCTCCCTCCCCTTCATCCCCTGTTTAGCCCTCCAGGGACTGAGCCCCAGCTCAGCTTTACCTGCAGCCTTGGGCAGCACAGCTCATCAGGCAGGGGAAGGAGGTTTGATCCTTGCTGGGCTTGGGAAGGCTGAGCTCCACAGACAGCATGGAGATCTCCACCAGGAATGTTTTCATGGCTTGGGCTGCCTTATAATTCCAGCTGTCCCCATTTCTACTCCCCAGGCAACCATGGGAAGGGGTTTACCTGAGGTGACATTCCCCACTGGCACTTAAAATGGGACCAGACACCAATGTTCAGCCACCTAAAATCTGCTGATGCCTTTACCTAAGTAAGCCCAAAAGAAGAACCCAGAAAAAGAAGAGGTACCCAGCTGAAGGGTGAGGAATGTGAGGAGGCTCTGGAACAGGCTGTTCTGAGAGGCAGTGAAGTCTTCTCCTGGGAGATCATGGAATCACTGAATATCCTGCAATAGAATGGACCCAGAGGGATCACTGAGTCCACTGCCATAATAAAAACTCAGCTGGAGGAGGCTGTGAGTGACCTCCCCTAAGCTGGCCCCTATTTTAGGGTGCATCAGAGACATCCAGAGGTCCCTTCCAACCCGAATTATGCTACCAGCTCAGGATAACAGATGCTGTGAGGCCCAGAGGACAGACAAATAAGATTGGGGTTGCCAACAAAAGGTCTTGCTCTTGACCCTCCAAAAGACAGGGGGAGAGGGACTTGCATCTCAGCCAGTGTCATGTTATGGTTTGATTATCCAGAGAGGAAACACAGCTTGAGAACAAGTGTATTTATTTGATTTCCATTAGCTAGGCACAAAAATAACCCATGTCAGCTGAACTCTCCTTGAGCCTTTCAGTTTTACAGATTTTTCTCAGAAAGCTTCCAAAATTTAGAAATATTCCCAGGCAACCTTCCAAAATTCAGAAAGCGGAGAATATTGAACACTATTCTCCTTCTTCTAGACTTCCTCATTAATTTTAATCAGCAGGGAATATATTTTCAAAGTGGCACTTAGAGGCAGACAAATCATGTTAAAAAGTAAGGGTATTTCCATCCCTAAATCACCATGACCAGCTTTAAATCATACCTGAAGGCAGCTCATTATTCTGCCCAGGCAAAGAGCAAGGCAGAGGGAAAACTCTGGGTGCCAGAACAAGCCTGAGGACTTTTGCTTGAGGAACCCATTCTTTGCACATGCCTGAGAAGGATCCCAGGAGCAGGATCCCCATCCCTGGGACTTGTATCTCACGGGAGCTCTGTGTAATCTTCTTTTTGATGCCTGCTTCCTGGATCACCCACTCCACAGAGCATCAGAGTCTTTGTTTCTTAACACAGGGTGAAAGAACAGATGTTAACTCCACAAGTCTACGCCTATATGAACAATACATCAGCCAAAATGGCATCTCAATCCATATCTTCTCACTTCACAGACAAGATGTCAGGTTAATTGGTACTCTGGACTTGTGTTCGCACACTGCATTTTTGTTTTAATTACGCCTCATTAATTTTCACCTTCTAAGCTTACAAAGAGCAGTGAGAAAGCCAGATACTCACCCTCATTTTTCATGCACCTTCATTTCTTCCCACTCTGGGTATGTGACATGCACAACACATTGACACTGGAACACTTGGTACCCAAAAGCTAAGACCCAAGCACAAAAGCATTTATTCTGCTGAGTTCCTGCTGAGCTCAGTGGGATGTTCAGGGTCTCAACAGGAGCAATGAGCTGCAATGGATGGCTGAATGGGAGCCTTGAGGAGGAGGCCAGGACCACACAGTGAGCTAGAAAGTGCTCCAAGAATAAAACCCAGGAGCTTCCTGGCTCTTTGTTCCCCATTCAAGACACAGGATGAGGCTTCCCCTCTCCACTGATTCCATCTAAGAGCAATAAGGGATGACGCAGGAGCCCACATGTGTGATTTGGGGATGGCCTGTGCATCTCTGCATTCACAGTGACTGATGTTCCAGCAATGATGCTTAACTGATGTTAAGTAACACAGAAAATATTTGAGGACAGGGATGTAACAAATCTGAACATACCTAATTGAGAGAAAATAAAAATGCGCAATTAACTATCTTGAAAGCTAAGACTAAAAATAATTAACCACACATAGGTCACAGTATTATCTGCTACAGTGATAGTGATGAAAACAATGAACTTCAGGGAATGTGACTTTTTTTCGATTTTCAAGTGTACTAACAACTTTGAATGAGGCTCAACCTCACATTTTCTCAACCTCCTTACAAAAAAGGAATGTTAAAACACATGAAAAGGAACACTTGATTTTTTACAGAACAAACTGTTAAAGTGGCCCTTCATGACACAAAGCCACTCATTAAAACTCTTTTTTAGCACAAAGACAAAGAACAAACACACATATGACATGACCCAAACAGCTGCCTCTACTTTGTTTTGTTTAATGAGTTATCCTGAGGCAGTTTCCTCCTGGCACAGACACAAAACCTCACTGCACAAGCTCTCCTTGTACTGAGGGCTCCAGTCGCATTTCAGCACAAAGCAGAGTCCTGGAGCTCCTCGTGTGCAGAGCACCCTCTGCAAACATCTCCAGCACCACTCCCAGCACCTCCTGGAAAATTCTGACATTCACATGCCTGTAATGCAAACATCTCTGAACTTAAATATCAGCTGAGAGATCTCTGAACTGCCTTTGGTGCTCTTTCCATGAGATAACCCCCCCCACTTCAAAAGAGGTGAAACACAATTATCAGTCAGTCATGGCTGGAGGAAGAATCAAGCATTTCTGCTAGTCCCCTCCTTCCCACGTTTGAGGTAATCATGGCATTTTGAAGAGACTGAGTGATATTTGAAACTTCCTTGGCTGAATACTGGCCTTTATGAAGACAGCTGCTTTGAGGGAGCTACACGTAAAAAATGCCTTTACTGAATAACATCTTTAAACTATGCAGGCATTTTCTTAGATGATTTCCTCTTATTTGGAAGCTTAGCTATTCCAAATATCTTCAATTTTATATTAGCTTAAGCTTAGGGATGTCATCATTGCTGCATATTAACTCACTGGTAGAAAAAATCCAATTACAAACTCAGCCTAGAATCCAGAATGAAATGCAGCAGATAGTACTAAAATCTTTAGGAATTAGAATAACCGCTGATAAAAAAACCATTATCTTTTCCTGAATGCTTGGTTGCACAAATCCAACTCAAGGTGAGAACAAACAAATTTTGGAGAATTTCTTTGGCATAAACTTGTTGACAAGGACCTATAAAAACAGCTTTTCAGAAGCATTGCACAGGTCTGAAATCTTGCAGCAGGAGGATGAAAAAGACATTCAAGCTACTGAGCCTTAATCCCCTCCTTTCAAGCTCCTCTATGCACAACCCTGTGTACCAGGATGACTTAGAAGCTGGGAATGGAAAAATACATGGAGTGAGAAAAACCACAATTTAACATAGCCTAGCAGGGTTGAAATGCCCTTGAAATGGCAGGTGGAAAGCCAGGATCCCTCACACATTCCCGTTTGGATGGGATCAATGAAAGAATGATGCTTTCCCTGGAGAAAATAGGGGATGCAGGATCTCTGGTACCAAGGTGATCTACTGGAACTCCTTTTATTTCACTGGATAAGTCAACTCAGGACAAGGGTTCCCTTCTGGTAACCATGCCATGTCACTGCTGAGCCAGCTGCTCTTGTCCCTGCCTCTGGAGCATCCCCACGCTGAGGAAAGCAGGCCAGCACCACTGGAGGTGGATATGGGGCTGGGAAGCAGCAGGTTTCTCAAGCAAGACAAGAATATCTGGGCCTGCTTGCTGCTGTTGGGATTGCACAGCCTGGACCTGCCATGGAGGTTTCAGCTGAAAAAAGGGACAGCTGGGAGTCTCCACTTACAGAAGCAAACCTCTCTTTGGTAAGAGAACCCATAACATTTACAGCTTCATTAAAGATATCCTCACTGCTTCCCTGGAGGATGGAAAGCACAGCACAAAGGGACACTGTCCCCTGGGGTCACAGGAAGAACATGTTTCCTCCTGATAGAAGAAAAGTAGCTCAGATTTGTCTGGAGCCTTTTCCCAATTATCAAAACCAGGTTGTGTGAAAAGTCCATCTGGACATCCAGCCAAAAACACTTTGCACCTAAAAGTAATTTTAAAAAAGAGGAGGTTGGTAACTTTGGAGTAAGAGAGCTCTTGAACCCAGAAATCCAAGATGAACTGAAAGAGCCAATTTTTAATCCAAAGCTCCATAGAGAAGTAAATTTATGTTGCAGTTGAGGCCACAAAAACCCCCAAAATTAACAGTAGCGGATCTACAGTTCCAGCTGCAGACAAGAGTGCAAAAACAGTTCACTGCTAAAAGGAGCAGAAATTGCCATAAGTATTCAAAAGAGCTTTCCAGTTTGCTGGGTTTGAAGTGATTTCACTCCAGTTAGGGTGAGATATAAATTCCAAGGGGCTGGAGAATTTAAAAATGCGCACAAAGATATTTTTAGGGAACAAACTCAGCAGGTCTCTTTGGCTAAGTACCTTGCTTGTCAGACAAAAAATGTTGGAGGAGAACAGCTCCTCAGCCTTGCCAGCCCACTCACTAGAGGAGGCTGCACTATTTAATGTGTTTTGTGAAACCCCCAGATTTCCCCTGGCCTCCAGCCTAGGAATAGAAAATGTTACAGATGAAGCAACAGCTCGAGCTGTCCTGAGAGAGAAGATCGCAGAGGATATAGGATCATTCAGGCTTTAACATCATTGAATCCAAGTGTAAACTAACCCAGCTCTGACAAGTCCACCAGTAAACCATGTCCCCAGGTGTCACATCTGCACATCCTTTCAAAGCCTCCAGGAATGGTGACTCCAACTCTTCCCTGGGCAGTTTGTTCCAATTCTGGGAAACCCTTCTAGTGAAGAATTTTTTCCTAATATCTGATCTAAGCCTCCCCTGGTGCAACTTGAGGCCATTTCCTCCTGTCCCATACCTGGAAGAAGAGCCTGACTATAGCCCACCTGGCTATAACCTCCTTCCAGAGAGTTGTAGTGACAGGATCCCTCCCTGAGCCTCCTTTTCTTCATCCTCCTCTCCCTCAGCTGTTCCTCTTCAGACTTGTGCTCCAGCCCCTGCCCCAGCTCCATTGCCCTTCCCTGGACACACTCAGCACCTCTGTGCCTTTCCTGAGTTGAGGGGCCAGAACTGGACACAGCACTGAGGTGTGGCTCCTGGTGTCCCTCCACTCTGGCTCTATCCCAGGAGGCTGTCCTAGGTTTTTTCCCAGCAGGGAGGTTTGAAATCCTTGTGGTGAGCCCTGAGACAGCAGTTTGCCCAAGGAAAGGGCAGCAGAGATGCAGCTCAGGATGAGGAGCCTTGTGCCACACTCTGACACAGAGCAACTCACCATTTCCACCTGTGCCTTCCAGTCTGCTGCTGCCAGCCCAGAAAGGCTTGGAGAAAGCAGTTTTAAGTGGAACTCATGGTCCAGGGTGGAAAAGCCACCATGAATGTCTGCTGGTAGGGTCCTCAAGGACCTCAAGGGTGGCAGGGCTTGTTTCATTTCCACAGAGATGTAGGACCAGCAAGCCTTGCCCACAACACCTTACAGTGACAGAGAGGCTTTACACAGCACCAGTGGGTACTCCCTGGGCTGGATGTGTGGCTTAGGGCACAGACACCCCAAAACTACCTCAGAAGAAAATTCTTACCCCTGCACCTTTGTGCTAGACACACCTTGCAGTTTTCAGACCAGAGCAGGATACAACCCTGAACACATCTTTTCCATTGTATTTCAAGCAATTCTCCCTATTTCAATTGATAATTTAATCTGCATGGGGTTTATGGGCCAAAAGAGTGGTGCTTTATCTCAGAGGGTGCGTGGGACAGTCAGTGTGGTCCCGGTCATGTGTGTGGACCCAGCTGGAGGGCTGCAAAGTGTGCGCAGAGGGGAGAGGAGGCACATGGGGGTGCAGAGGGCCAGCAGCCTCCCAAAGGGAGCAATCTCCCCCTTGCAGGCAGATGGCAAAGACTTGAGGAAGAAGAGAGTGTGTTCACACCTAGGGAGATGATTTGGACGCAGGCAGGGAAATGTGGCAGGGTCTGGCCGATTTGGCTGGGCTGCTGCTCGTTGCTATAGCAACAGGAGGAGTCTGCTGCCAGCGAGAGGATGGAGCTGAGCATGAGGGACATTTTTAGAAAGCAAAGGAGAGAGTTTGAATGGATAGAGAGAGAGAGAGAGAAGTTGTAGGTATGGAAACCAAGATGGCAAATGCAGGCTGACGAGTGGGATATGTGGGAATGGAGGATTTTCCCCACCTGCATTCTGATGGTCCCATTGCACTCCTTCTCTGGGGCAGAGGGAGGGTCTGGCTGGGGTCTCTCTCCTGCTGGGAAGGACTGCCAGGCCACAGAGGGCACATCAGTGCTCTCTGGGGTGCCAACAGGATGAACACCCAGTGGTGAAGGCGGTGGAAGGGGGCAGAGGGGGGATAGCACAGGGATTGCTGATGGAATTGCAGCAGGAGGTAAATCCTCTGCAACGATCCCAGACTGCACCAGCAGTGGCTGACAACACGTAAGGCAAAGGACCAGCTACTGGAGAAGGCTGTTCCAAACACAAGCCCGGCACATTTGGGCTTATCACATCTCCAATCTGTCCTGAGAACGTCTTGGATCTCCGCAGGGATCTGCCGGTGGATAGCCCCGGAGCCATCACAGACCCCTCCATGGCAATTTAACACCGGACAGCAAACACCCCTTTGTGAATCCAGCTCCTGATCTGAGGTCTTGAAGTACACTCAGTCAAGGCGTTTAAACACGGCGAACCAGCGATGTCCCAGCGAAAGTGTTAATGACATTTGCATAGAAAAATCACGAAATAATAACGCATTTCCCCAAGAAAGCAGCAGTCATTGAGTGTCGACAGCTCAGCGCTGCGGTGTTTGCAGAGGAAAGCTTTGGAGGGGGAAGGAAAGGCAGCCCCTGGAGCCCGCTCCGCTTTGCCCAGGAGAGGGCAGCAGGCGGTGGGAGATGAGCGGGGCTGCGGGAGCATCACCGCAGCATCCGGGCCTGGCAGCCGGGCACCGACCCGGCAGAGGAAACGCCTGCACGCCAAATCCTCCCAAGAGGCTTTTTATGGCTTTAAGAGGCAAGTTGAGTTTCTGCACGCATTGCTTCGATGTATTTAGGCTTTTTGCTAATCACAGAATGCCTTGGGTTGGAAGGGAATTAGATGATCACCTAGTTCCAGCCCCCTGCCACGGGCAGGGATGTCACCCACTAGACCAGGCTGCTCAGGGCTCCATCCAACCTGGCCTCGAACACTTTCAGGGATGGGGCATCCACAGCTTCTCTGGGCAACCTGTTCTACTGACTCACCACCCTGTGAGTAAACTTCTTCCTAACATCTAACCTAACTCTCCTCTTTTGGTTTAAAACCATTCCCCCTTGTCCTGTGACTATCTGCCCACATAAAACATTGCTCTCTCTCAATTTTGTAAAACACCTTTAAGGCCACAATGAGGTTTCCTCAGAGCCCTCTCTTTTCCAGGCTGAACAAACCCAGCTCTCTCAGCTTGTCCTGCTAGGAGAGAATGCTCCTGCCCTCGGATCACCTTTGTAGTTTTCTCTGCACCTGCTGCAACAGCTCCATGTCCTCCTTGTGCTGGGGATGCCAGAGCTGGATGCAGCATTCCAGGTGGGGTCTCACAAGGTCTGGGGCAAGAGAAAAGGAATCCAGGAAAAAATTTTGCCACTCTCCCTTTCACCCCCATAGGGTTTTTCTCATCATGGTCCTTTTTAAGTAGGGCTCAGACAAAAGCTTTGAGATGCCGATATTGGTTTCTCATTTATGCTCTGTCAGACAGCCACTCAATTTGTATTCCCACCTGCTCCTGGTCCCTGAATATCCAGTATTTCCCATCTCCACTCCCCACAAACCAAGGGCTCAGGCTGGGTTTCCCTCCACACTGCAGCAGCCAGCCTCAAACATCCATTTCAGGATCCATCCCAAGGATTCTTTACTAATTAAATGCCATTCATTACAAACCATCCCTGGGAAATAATCCAAAGGCAGGGAGGCCTGAATAGGCAGGAAGAGCTTGGGGTGAAAGGAAACAATAGGAAAGGAATCAAAAACACAATGAGGCTTCAGGGGAAATAAAAAGGCACACGGTACATTAGATGTGAACACAGATGCAGGCTGTGTGCATCATCCCCAGAGCTGCTGTTTAACCTTGGGTACAAGGTGGAAACCTTCATCAGTCAGGCACTTGCCTTCCCACTGTATGTTCCTCCTTTTTCCTCCCCAGACAGCAATCCCTGCTTTCCAGCATCAGGACTGAGTGGCTCTAACTGCAGAGGGGGGCTGTAGGTAGTTTGCAGCTCCCCTCTTGTCTGGTTATCCTAACAATTTCCTAATACACAGGGAATAGAGTGCTTGGTATAAAGCAGAAGCAACTCCCTTGCAACAAGAAAATGATAAAAAATGCAAGATCTCTGAGGGAAATTTATTCCTTGGTATTTAAGAAGTTAATTCTATCTATACTAGAAATGAGAGTAAAATTTCCCCAACAAACCAGAGGTGTGATGTATGGGGCCCACTGGGCTTAGCAAATTCCCCAAATCCACTTTGTTGCTGAGCTCAGCTCATGAAGGTGGTTCCCTGAAATTGTATGGAGCAAAATTCACTGAAAGGATTAGCACCAAAACAAAGCTGGATGAAGACAAGAGCTCGAATTGCACTTTAGAGAAAATCACCCCTATGACCCACAGCCACAGTGATGAAGGATGTTCCAGGTTTAACAACGTAAATTTAAGGGGTCTCTTTTTCTGCTGCTACTGATGAAAGCAAAATCCTGATCAGCTTTTCATCAGAGAATCTTTTAGGCTTCATTTACCAAAGTAAGAGTTAAAGGACAAGATAACCAGATGGACACAAGCCCTCCCTCACAGAGACCATTTTGGATGGGCTGGGTTGACGTGTCCTGACTCCACAGGCAGCTCCCTTTGCCTTTCTATACCAAGCAATGCATACCTTAAATGAACCCCACAGGGGGCTTAGGCTTTCTGGGCACTCTTTAATTTTTGAGCACAATAAAGTAGACTTGGTATTTCAATTGCATTATTAAAGATTTGCTTCTTTATAAAACAGCTAAAGAAGGGGAAAGAAATATGTTTCTCCTTCCCATCTAATCAGGCCAAAGTTTCCATGTGCCAGCCTTGATCTGTGTTAAATTGCTCATGCTATCCACCTGAGAGATTGGACTTGGGTGCATAATGGAAGTTAAATCCAAAAATGATTGCTCAGGTAATTAAATACTATGGCTATAGCAGTGGGTGATTGTGGCTGTTGGAGCCCGCTCTCATCCTCCTCCTTCCCTCACACCACTGTGGAGCTGTGACTCCCCCTCCTGCTGGTCAGTGCTTGGCCTGGGCCAGGCCCCTTCTCTGCATCCCCCTGCAGAGGCCACGTGTCCCCTCCAAGCACCTGGGCTGACTCCATGGCACCGGAGCCGCTGAGCACAGTGCAGAGACAGGCTCTTTATCACATTATGAACCACACAGACATGAAGGGCCAAATTTACTAAAGGCATCCAGGCCCCATCTGTTTGCACCCTGGGCTGAAAAACTCCATGAAAAAGAGCAGGTGGTTTGGAGGTGGCATTTGAACTGCCCGGCTTCAGAATCCCTGCAAGGCAGACAACGTTCCCTCTGAGCCAGGCGTTGTGGCTTCCTCCAGTCAAAGGAAGGCAACTACACGCCACAGGGCTGATTGCTCTGCTCTGGTAATGAAAAGTGGATGATCAGCTCAAATACATGTACTTGAGGTTCAGCAAAATCAGCCCAGAGAACAGCAGCAGCCCCTTCTAACCTCAGAGAGGCACCACAGGCCATGGGAGGGACCCAGCACAGCTCACACCTAGGTCTGAAGCAGTGCCAGAACATGAGCTGAGGAACACAAGCACTGGAGTGGCAGTGGGGACATCTGTGCTCTATTACCACAACACTTCCTGTGGCCACAGTTTCCACCAGTTCCAGTGAGAAAAGTCATCCTTAATATTGACAACAGCACCACAAACCTTTACTCTGACAGACTGAAGATTCCAAACAGGATGAATGGTTCAAAACAGCAGGGGGAGGGAAAAAAATCTTCTATTTCCACTCCTCCAAATCTCATCAAGTGTTTGTGCTCTACTGCAAAGCCTTAAGAACCCAAGTTACTCTCCCATTCTTCCCCCTATAAACATCAGTTCTGATCCTATGGAAACTGCACAGCAGCAGCTCTTTGGTCTCCAGTTATTTCTTAAGTCACCACAAGTGGTACCACGCATTTTAGGTTACAGACCCTATCCACAGACCCTGTAAGAGCAGCTAAGGGACCTCAAGGTACTGCTTTCCACATAGCTATGACGTGACACAACCCATCTGCCTATGGCCACAGGAGCACAGGCAAAGCCCCCAGTGGACCAGTGCTTGCAAAGCCACATGGCAAAACCTATCTGCTCAATGCAATCCAAAAAAGCAGACAAAAGGAGGATCATCTTTTCTTCTGGATATGCTACAAAAGCAGATCACATGCCCTCACCATTTTCCTTCTGGAGCTAGGCTGAAATATCAAAGGATAATTCAAAACACATTTGCCTACACTTGAGGTAGGAGAGCAAAGGGCAGTATCTCCAACAGGCCATAGAAATTCACCCCTTATTAACTCTGTTCTTTTTTACCTCCCCCGCATCTGAGAGCTCCTGGAGTGAGTCCAGCGTCATTGCATCAGCAGCACTGCCAGGACCCATTCCACATGCTGAGCAGCTTCTGAAGGAAAAAAGCATTTCCTGACATCTGTTCTGAATTCACTGCTCTCCTCCTCTCCCACTTCTTTTTGCCCCATGCTCCTCTCCAGCTCCCCCTCCACTGCCCAGCTGACCAGGGCTCACCAGTGCAAGCTGAGGATCTTTGTGGAGAACTGATGGCACACGCCTCTTCCAGCCCTGCATTTTGCTCTTTGGTGAGCTGTCTGACCCTAACCCAGCAAATCATTTATGTCTGCACCTTCTTCCTCCTGCCTAAGTCTCTCCTACTAGAACCACACATTGGAGCACTGGCAAAATTAAAAGGAGCATTGTAGGACTTGAACCCAGGACCAGGCTCATTATTCTCTTCTCACTCACATTTGAAATGGAGTTATTGCAATGCTGATAATCCTAAGGATTGATAGGGAATGATTTCCACACTTACTTGACTTCCATCAGAGGTTTTCCCTCATGCTCTGCCTCACCTTGGACTACCTGAACAGCTGCACAGTTAGGTTAAAAACTTTCTGCATCAAATATATTCAAAGGATAATAGTATTTAGAGAGACAGCAAACTCCTTCTGTCAGCTTTTGCACATACAAACAGGGATGCAGGGTTTTAAGGAACCAAGAGTCATCATGATCTTCATACTTCCCCCATTCACTGCAGAATTTTAAACAATCTGCATATCTCAGTGCAGCCCCCAAGGTTTTGTTTGTGGCAGGATATGACAGACACCACCACATACACCAAGCATGTAGTAGATTTTATTAAGCATAACTTTGGTTCTAAGTATTCCACCCTCATTCTCGTAATACCTTTAGTTAAAAACAATTATACAAGAGCAAATACAAAAAATATTAAATTATGAAAACAAATCCATTAAGGCTCCCTTTTTATATTTATATATATTTATATATGTACACTCAAACAAGTGCAGATATTAACAGAATGTTAAAGCCACAAAAATGCTAAAAAATTTACTACTATACTATCAAAAGCAAGAGTTTTTAAAAAAGTACAAAGTGGTAAGTAAGCAATATTCAGATCACTGAAGTATTTGCTGGATTGCTTCAAAACCCATGTAGTTAAAGAGCAGAACAGGAATTACTTATGCTCACTGCCAAGCAGTTTCTTACTTGAGTAGCTGCACAGGACACTTGTGGTATGACTAACTGGCCACCCATTGAAGGGCTGCCCAATCCTGACTTCAAATACAAGCTTTTGCCTGTCAAAATTGATATGAAGGTGGTTTGGGTTCCTAGACTAAAGGATTAGCAGGACTCAAAGATGTTCTAACACACACACTGATGTTCTGTTCACACAGTTATAATTCCAATGAAAAACAAAAAACAACTTCATGCTGTATGTACAAGGGAGTTTTCTGGCCTCCTGTGTTTCAGAAAGAGAAACTCTACCCTGAATCACAAGCTAACCTGGGGAGAAAGCAGACTGCCCTTAGCCTTGAGGGCCCAATCCAACACACCCACTGAAGCCAAAAAGGGGGTCTTTGTCCCCCATAACTCCCAGTGCCACTAATTTCATTTCACTGTGCATGAGTGGTTGCATTGCCATGATCACCAAGGAGAAATGGCTAATACAAAATGGTCTGCTCAAGCCAAAGGAAGGTTTCCTCACTCACTTCTAGACTTTTCCATACTGAGCAGAAGGTTAATGTAGAGCTGAAGCCAAGAGGCAGGATGTTTGGTAGGCTGGGAACAGCTAAGATGAAGCATGAGTGGGGCGCGGAAGGCTCAGACATAGCGCTGTCTCAACAACATGAAACAAAATCAGTGCAAGTGTTGGAATGATGTGTTGCCAGAGAAGATCCTCTCCTGCCAGAAGGGAAGGAGAGAGGGAAGAACCTGCAGCATTCAGGGTGTTCTGTTGTTGAGATAATACATGGAAGAGTCTTATATTTGGCCTTTGTCTTTTTTATGTCCATAATCTGAACAGTCTGTTAGACCATCTTCACATTTAATCTTCTAGACGTGAGTCATGCTGCAAGTCTAAATCAATGGCAATACGCTTATCACAATTCAATTTACCCTCAATCTGATTATGTCCTCACAAAAAATGCCTGTATCTTAACAAATTAAAGTCTGTATCTAGGAAACATTTCTAATTGTGTTTTGTCCCAAGTGTTAATCTGAAATTGTATTTAAAATGTCCAATACTTACAGGAAAGAAAAAAGGAACTACAAAAACCAAACCAACAACCCTCCACCACACCTTTACAATACAAACATGCCACTGCTGATATTAACAAAAAGCTCTCAAACAGTTATGTCCAATGTAATTACAAAGTAGAAATTACTGTGTTTAGCATCCTAAGGCAAAGGCTAGGGATTAGATCCTCAGCAGGAATGTATGAACAGTTTCAGTGAGAGCTAGGACTCTTCCAACAAAGGAAGATGAGGATTTCTGCCCAGATTGTGAAGATATATCTGCACCCAATCACACCAGGTAAGAATCCAATTCTATAATCCTACATGAGCAATCTGTTCCCCACTCCTCATCTCAGGCTCTCCTGGATAACTAGTAGTCATAAGCATTAAGGATCAGATTCTGTCATCCCTGTGCAAGCTGAGCAATATTTTATGTAATGGCAAGTCACAGGGGCAACTTGTAGAAAGGCAGAAGATGACAGAATTGGAGCCAAACTCTCAGCGGTAACACACTTCCCTTCTTTCTTGAGGCTGAATGAAGGATGGGATAAAATTAATTTCATTTTATGCCTCACTTTAGGGAAAAAAAAACCATTTCAGTAGATTCCAGTAATTGGTTTGGTCTGGTTTAAACACTTCTCTGCTGCAGAAACTGCAACAAGTGTCTGCAAGCAAAGAGTAGGAACTGATGGTCGATCAGTTCCAGCAAATGAGTTCAAACCCTACCGGGTGATGTGTTAACACTGTACTCTGTTCAGCATGTCCCTGGAGGAGAAAGGCCACCAAAGTAAGCAGGATTTCAAAATATGAAAAGTAGAAGACAGATCATTTTGCTTTGAGAGGTAAATTCACAGGTAGCACTTCACAGGCCTGTACACAACAGTGTAAGTTTACAGAGATAAATCAGCCTCTGGAGTCTCCCTGTGAAAGGATCATCAGATTTTCACTCTTTCATAGCCCAAATTCTACACAAAAAACAGCAAGAAATGGGCTTTAAGGCTGCTTAACTTTTCACTGCTGGTGAATTTTAAGCATTCTCATCTTGTCCACACCTACCTATCCTAGTGGGGATGGGCAGAAGTAATCAGCACACCTCATATCCTCCTTGATTTAATAAAAATTCCAACTAAACACAAATTATTGTGGGATATACACAAACTGTAGGTCTAGATGGAGGAAATCTACCTGTGCAGCAAAGCTTGATATCACAGGAGGATTTCTGTTCAGTTTTAAAGCAAAATAGAATCTGTGTATCTCCACTAAACGAGGATCACAAGAGTTAAAGCAGTGCAACACTGAAGGAGTATCCCTGGTTAAAATCTCTGAGAAAGCATGTCAGCCTGGTCCATGACACTGAACTGACAAAGACACTCCTCATCCATTGATCTCAGGACTGTATTTGGCAAGTCGATCTGTTTACGATACTGTCTTTTTAATCCACATGTCCCAGGAATTAAAAATCTCATCTTCAGTAAGTGTCAGCTGAATGCTGTTATTTTTCCTCTTGAGGGGCAAATAAATGTGAGACAACTTGCAAAAGCCTCTCTCTGCAGGAAAGCTGAAGTCTAAGCAGGCGCTGGCTCTAGGAATCTGGTGCTTCTGTTGCTTCCTGGACCGTCCTCCTCAAGTTGCCCTTGACTTTGACAAATTCAGGCGCATTTTCCTGCTCTTCCTGTATCTTCTGCTTCTCCAGTTCCAGCTTAAAAGGGAATCACATGTTAAAAAAGAAAAAAAAAGTACAGAAAACACATCATTGAAATACAAGACAAAAAACTAAAGGTTTCAATACTGGCCATGCCAAACTCTTTAAATTGCTTCCTTTCTTTGTCTCATGGAAAAGATAAAATTGCCTTTCTTTGGGAGTATCTGTTCTCATAAACCAATAAATCTTTTCAAATCCTTGGCTCTAGCTTGTTCCAGATGTCAACCTTCGCCAGACAGACAAAAACTCTGCAAGTCCAGTACAAGAACAGGATGAAGCATTTTTTAAGAAATTCTTGGACAGCTTCATTAAAGAAACAACAGTAATTCCCTTCTCTGGCTTTAGAACAGAACAAGGAAGAATGTGCCTCGTGGGAGAACATATGAACAGCTACTACTGAGGAAACTTGCAGAACAGATTTCTAAATGTTTAGGTATGAAGTTCTGTATCTAACTGGAGCCTCTTAAAAGTATCTGGTTTGTCTATCACAAAAATCAATAAAAAACCCAAAAATCTTTGTTGGCCCTTAGCCATTTATTTTTGAGAGCCCATTCACTGAGTTTTTAACCAAGTTGGAGCTCCTGCCCATGCAGACTTGAAATTTCCATGTGAGGAATGGAAATGCTCTATGTGGCAAGCCTGTGCAGTGCCCATCCAGCACAGGCTCACACATGGCACAGAGTATGGATTGCTTAGCAATCCCTAGGGAAGGCAGATGAGTTGGCAGAATGGGAGAAAAAACCCTTTAGAAAACTAAAAAACGTGTTTTAAAGGAGCTTTCTTTTTAAATAGACCAAGGTCTTCCTGATTAATGGGGACCACATACAGCTCACATAAATAATCTCTCCTTTGTCCCTGGTTCACTGACAAGGGACATGCCTTGTTTCTATAAATGACAACAATGTCCCTCCATGAGTCATGTTGTCAATTTATGCCATTCCTATGATGTTTACAGCTTCACAGCACTGTTTGAAATGGGCAGGCTTTTCCTCTTTTTAACAGAATTTTCTAATCTACATAATCTATGTTGGATGGCTCAGTTTCAAATCAAATCTTCCGACAAGCTGAACCATTCAAAGATGGGCCCTTAAGAGAGATAAGAAAAATGACAGGATGATACACTTAAAATACAATAGCTTTCTCCAAAAATATCTCTAAACCTAATTAAAACAAAAAATCCTAACCTATAATAGAACACTAAACCCTATAATGATTGGATTACATGTAATTTTTAACAATAATTATTTGGCTTAATTGATTTATTTCGAGAAACACAGGAGGTACTGTTTTAAAGCATTTATTTAGAGCATTAATTTATTTTAAAATAAATGGATTGCTTGATGCACAGTGACTTCTCTGATGAGCTGTTTCACTGTAGAAATATTTCCTCTCAGGCACACAACATGCTTCCAGAGGCACAGAGACATCTGACTGGCCCTGTGCCTGGCAAAAAGCTCCACCACAAGGAATTCCAACTCCACATTATCTCCATGCACAGGGTCTGAGGACATTTTCTATCACTTGGAAACATCAATGGGCTCACACATTTTAAGACTACAAAATATCTTTTAAAAGTTATCTAGTTTCTTACATAACCCAGGAGAATCAATTGATTTTAATTCATTAAATATAATTTTGATGTACTACAGCCTAACAGCCACTTTTAGTGGATCACAGACTACAAAAATTGACTAAATCATCAGAGTTTCAATGGCTCAATAGCATCAGCACTCCACTCATTTTCCTGTTGGCTGGTAAAGGATTCATTTGACCAAAGGCAGACCCCATATGCCTGTATATATACTGTTCCTATAGAGTGAGTGACAACAGGTAATTAAAGAGTGTGATTTGACTTACCCTAAGAGATATCTGAATTTAACCAGGGGAAATATGCCAAAACTTGGCTGCTGTTTCTTTTCTGTCTACAAAGGGAGCCTCAGGTAAGCAGCTCAGATGCAGATGTGTAATGTCTGTTATTCCTCATCTTACCTGCTCCAGTTTCTGCTGCCGTTTCAGTAGTTCTATTTCCAGGTCTGACTTCTTCTTTTGTGCTTCCTCTTCTTTTTGTTGTTTAATAACTTGATCTCGCTTCCTTTTCTCCATCACCTTTTGTAGCTCTGGTTTGTTCTGAGGTGCAAGACCCCTTTAAATTCCGTGGGGAGGAGAAAATAGACCAGTATCAATTAGCAGGATTCACACAGAATTGCAGGAAGCTTTACTAAAATCAAGTAGTTGCCTATTTAGATACATTGGGATATAAATAAATAATGAAAGGGGAAAAACATGCAGACATTTGCCTGATTCCTAACCAGTACCCTAAGCTAGAATTTATCCACATAATCACCAAAGATATTTGCATGTGCATGCTAGTATTTCTCCTGTATACTTCATTAACTTTCATCTTTAATCTTCTCTGTATTCTCTTGATTCCAAAAAAATGGACTGAAAAAACCATCACAGATCAAGACACTATCAGAGCTAAAAACAAATTTTGAACAAGAAGAATTTGCTTGGTGTCTGATAACTCAGGACTGCATTCAGACAGTCCTGTGCAGCCTATTGTGCCCTCAGCAGTCTGCATGGACAAAACTAAAAAGTAGTCTGTCACACTGCTCCTGGAAACCATGGATTCTCTCCTTTCCTTGAAAATGTGACAGCTTTACCTACGCCTGGCTGTGAAGCTATTTCCAGTGAGAGCTCCCAGGCAATACAAAACATCACAGAGAGCCTAAGACAACAAAAATCCAGAATAAAAAAGTTGTCATCACCTTGGAGACCAGACAAAGCCTGGAGGATTCTCCCTCTGAAAAGCCTTTAGGTGCTACATGAACTGAATGTTTTAAGCCTCTTCAGCACAAATTGCTTTCCAAGCCAGCTACTCCAGAATGAGAAAGCTCACTCCTTGGGAAGATGCATGATGTTATTTATACAGGCGCACACATGGATACTCACTCCTACTTATTTCTCTGACTTCAGCTATTTCTTTTATCTCTGTAACGCTGTGATGGTTTCAAAATTTGTTATAAGATTCAAAGCTCTCCCTGTTATTCAGGTATTAGCGTCACTTAAGGCAGAGCAGAGAGATCAGAAATTTGTCTTAGTTATTGTTGTCTTTCCTATGAAGATGATTATATGAAAGCAGCCAGCATTAACATCAACCATTTTTTATTTCAACTTTAAGAAATTCAATAATCTGAATAAGCTTTTAGAAAGTGTCTTTTTACCTTTCCTACTTGCTATACCTCTGTGGTTGCCTGATTATTCATTAATATGCATATCTGACAGCATGTCCAATAAAACATTAAAATGCCATTTTATGGTGGCATCTAGGAATTACTCCATATATTATGCAACACTCTATCCCTGTACATACCCTGACAGCAAAATCAAATATTTAGCAACACCAAATGCTTTTCCCTATTTCTCATAATAGATCTCATGGCCTGAGTGCAACACAAGCTACAAGACTGTGTCCATATTTTATGTTTCATGCTATTTTAATTACATTTTAGCACATAAAACTGAAGTCAGGCAGGAAAAGCTGGAGTCATTTTTTACTACTACTGGACTGGTGAGAGCAGAGTCAGTGGAAGTTCCACACTGGAAATCAGCAGTCAAAACAGCCACAAACCAGAAAGCAGCTGCTAAGTGACATTACTGTTGCTGCTTTTCTTACTGAAGCTGCACCATAACAAAGCAGAGGCACAGACTGGTTCAGATGTGCTGTAACAAAGGGAAGAATCTACGAGTAAATACAGCCCCACAGTCCAATCAGGTGGGAGTGGCAGATCTGTAACAGAACTATAAAGTAAATCCTGTTCCCACTCTTATGCAAAAGAAAAGCAACAAACTGGTGGATATTGGATTAACTGGGGTGTTGTATCACCTTCTGGTGAGTGTTCTGGTTAAATTGCAAATCCTAAGGCTTTTATAGAAGAAGCAAAGTGTGTTACACCACAAGTGAGAACTGACAGGATTAAAACCTCTTGAAGGGACAGCACCAATATTCAGAAGAGCTAAGGTTGACTCCTAATAAATAAAAACAATTTAAGTGACCATTGCCTTGACGTAGCACCACTGGAATCCTTTTTATTCTTTTCCTCCCCGAAACAACTACCCTTTCTGCAGGTAACTAACTATACCAGTTGTAGACCCAACAAACCCTGCTCACAGTGGGCATGGAGAATGACTGCACCAGTACTAACAAGTATCTTCCAGCATCCATTTCTGACTGTTCAGAGCTGATGGGTCCAAAAAAGTGAAGCTGCTAATGACTACACTGAGTCTTCATAATAAAATAAGAAGCATGTTAAGCAGACTTCTATAAGAGCACTGGGAGTGCTCCATACATTTGACAGTTTGCTGTAACAAAGCAGAACAGAGCCTAATATCTACATTACTGAAAAGCCTCCTATCAGAGCTAGTACAGTGGCACAAAGCACAGAAAACTAACCCTCCTATAAAAGATACCTATTTTTCTGCTGGTGAAAATCCTCAAGAGCATTCATTTCTGCAGCAATAAATAAGAATCTGAAATTAACAACTGCAGATAATCAAAATTACAATAAGAGAAGAGAAGATATTGAGGTCTGCAAAACTTTTCTGTGTAATAGGATATTTTCATAGAAGAAAAGAACTCTGTACTATTTAAAAGTGCTTTATGCTTTCATAAACTTAAAAGAAAAAAAATAGTCTTCATTTATTGCAGCCTTCACATCCTCTAGATTAAGATCATCAATAAACTTCAACTATTTTTCTTTCAATGACTATAAACTTCTTGGTGCCAGGAACTAACTTTGATGTTTAATCCCATTAACGAAAAATAGGACAAACACCTATTTAGGCCAGTTTCTTCCAATTCAGTTGGCATTTTGTAAAATATCTCTCCTTCTTCATCACTAAAGAAATGCTATATTGTGCATGCAATTCATTTAGAATTAAGTCTGTAAGCCCAGCATTTGTGAGGGTTTTGCTATTACACATAAAAAGATCCCTTCTCCCCTCAAAATAATACAGTGCCAAAGGATTAAAAAAAAACAAAAAGAGAGAGAGAAAAACTGCCATAATGTGACTCTTCCTGCCAAATAGACAAATCTAGTTGCACTGGAGTAGCCAAATGCATGACTTTTTACTCTTCTTTTTCAAGGTCCTGGGTCTCAAAAAGTCAGATTGGCTTCTACCACCAGCTTTTTGCACAAATGGATTCTGAAATACTTTTATTCCACTTCTGTTTTATAGATCCCCACACCCTGCCTTTGAAAAGTCCATTTTGGATTTCTTCAATGCACCAAATCACCAAATGATATCATAGCTGGTTTCTGTTGGCTTAAACAAAGGAGAATTAACAGGCTTAGTGCCTTTTCCTCCACCAGGTGTTCTGGTGGCTATTTTCTTAATGTGTTTTCTAAATTACTTCACTGTTGCTGAAGAGATTTATTAACAGAACTTCAGCTATTTCTGGGCCAGGTGCTTGTGGTCTCTGAAGTTGACAAAATGAAGACATGGTGGTTTACATCTCTAAAAGGAATATACAGAACAACAGCTGTGCATCCCGTCCCAGAGAGGAGCAGGCAGCATTTGCAAAACATACAAAGAAACAGTTGTGCAGCAGCAGAGCAGGCACCAGACTACCACACTGCATTGTGAGACAGATCAAATAAAGAGAGAACAGTTTCATGTGAAATAAACTACATGATTTCTCTGATTTAAAAGTGGCCTCATAAACTCAGTGCACTGGGAATTGTGAAAGCCCACAGATTTTATCATCCCACTGTTAATAGCAAAATTTTGTCAAATACTTGATAACATTAAGAGTACAAGACAAATTACAGAGCTCAGGTAACTCATATGAAATGTAATAGAGGAGAACTGTACTGTTTCCTATCAAAACCAACCCTCTGAGTATTTACAAAAACAAAATGGGAAACCTTCTAAGGCAAGCTTTTACACTGGAATTCAAACAGAAATAACTGCCATGGTTAAGCATCAGAGTCTTTAAATTTACAGGATCTGAATCAACAAAAACTGCCTGCTGGGCTTTGGGGACAACATAATTTTGATGAAACTAAAATTCAAGTTATGTGTTTGGAGTGGGAGAGTGGCACAAGTGAGTTTTAGACTCTTACCTTTTCTGATTCATAAGCAGCTCTCTATGGAGATCTTGATGATTCCGGGATGACTTCACAGGATTAATTAATTTCTGAGGTCTAATTAATTCAGGATTGTCATCATCTATGTAGTCTGGTTCAGCCATAATCTTTCTTGGAATGGGAAATGGATCTTTGGGTTCAGTGTCCTTGTTCACAGTATCTGTAAAACAGGAAAAACTCTAGTGAATCTACAGTGAAAGGCCTTTTAAAAATGTCCTAAACCACAAAGGCAGCATATTACATTGGCTATAGTCATGATTTTGCTGGATTAGTTTTGTCTTTAGAAAGTAAAGGCTCTCAGAGCAAACATCAGTAGCATTTTTTTAAATAGGCAGCAATTTTGTAACAATGGCATCTCCAACAGCCTTCATCCAGTGACTTGGAGGCAAGATTTTCCCCCAAGATTTGACAAATAATTTAGTTTAAGTGTGTGAAGACCCTTATTGGGTCTTATTAACAGCATTTTAATAAGCCTTTTCAGTACATGTAGTACTACTACATTTTAGTATCAGTAGTATTGAGACCCTAAAGACATTTTAAATACCGACTATATTAAATACTGTGAATGCGTATCAAAAGCAGAGTCTCATTTTGTGCTGTCAGTGTCATGTCAGCTGTGGGGAAAAACACCTCTGTGGATAAGCAATCCCTGAACTGTATCCAGCAAAAGCTTCCATGTGGAAATTGCAATGGTTGTGATGGGGGACCGATTTCTGAGCGGTAAAGTAGAGGAGAAAAAAGTTAGGTGAGGCTGTTCCTTAAAGGCCATATTCCATCCAGCAGAAAGCCACAGAAACCCACTCACGTGAAGGCAATGAATTCATGATTTATTTCATTTGGAAAAGTGGCACTTTCCTATCTTGCTTATCTACACATCAAATTGCAACATTTTGAATCAACAGCTAACAAGTAAACAATGGTTTTCAAATAATTCATATGTGACCATTCATACCCCTTTCCATTAAAAAGCACCAATCACAAGATGACCAGCATCCAAAACAAAGCACATTCAGGGAAATTCTGCCTCTCTTCACTGTTGTGAAAACCTGCACACAGAATTTGCAGTTGTCAGTTTGATGAATGTTGGCCCCTCAAACAGACCCAAAAAAATAATCTCACAGCATGTGGGTTTACAGAGATGAATCAATGGGACATGAAAGAAAAGGCGAGAGGCTTCCATCCCCCTGACTGGCAGAACAGCTGAATGCTGCACAATGTACTATGGGACAAGTCAGAGAATCACTGGGATTTGCTGTGCTGTTGCCAGTAAAAGCTGAATATGTGCTTTAATTCAGATCTCACTGTTACCAGCCCTTCCCTCCCTTTTTCACCCTACGGGCTACAAAACCTGCGCTCAGCCACAATTTAATCCCTGAACTATTTTCTTTCAGTAGGAATCCCACAGTGTTGCTCAGGTCTGATCAAATCCACTTGATACAGCAGAAAGATTTTCACTTAATACTTCAGTAGATTAAAACTGAACAGCACCACCCAGCTGCAGCTGCTTACAGGTGAAGAAGCAAAATATTGAAGTTTTCAGCAGGGGCAAGAAGGATACTCTGGCTTTGAATGCATCTAGTGGACCTGGCAAAGATCTTTTAGATCTTTAGGTCTTTTTTTGAATGGATGATGTGAACTGTGTTTTAGTGGTGCTACATCTCACACACATTATTTCTGTGGAGCAACTTCAAGGAGGAACAGCTCACCAGTGTGAGCTGCTCTCAGGGTGGCTCCTTCATGAGTTCTTCAAAGCAAGCTCATATGAAGAATTTTTTAATTCTGTGGGGGGTGTCAGGTCTACAGGGACCTCTGAAACTACTATAGAAATTGTCCACAGTTCGAAACTATGGAAATGTATTGCTGAACATGGCAGAAACTTCTTACTGACACAGGTCATGCAACAAGTATACTACTCCTGTCACCCCTTCAGAGTCCTCCTTGCTTCAGTCAAGTAACCAGCTATCACCACATATATACAATATATATACACCAATATACAGGATCACTGGAAAACAGGTCAGAAGAAGCTTGGAAGACTTCTAATTCAACTTCCTCCTGAGAGCAGGAACAGCTATGAGATCAGAGCAGGTTGCTCAGGACATTTCCCAGTAAGACTTGAAGATCCTCGAGGTTGCTCAGCCTCTGTGGATGGCCCCTCTTGCCCTTCCTCACAATGGTTCTTCCTTACACCTACATGAACCTCATTTCAACTCCAGCCTGCTGCCTTTCATGCTCCAGCCATGCTCTCTGGTAAAAAGTCTGGGTCAATCTCCTTGGAAAGCACCTTCCACAGGGGCTGCTGCCAAACCTCTCCTCTGGGCTGAGCCAGCCCAGGTCCCTCAGCCTCCACCACAGCCCACCTTGGGGGCCCTTGGTTAAACCCACATCTCAGATCCTTCACTGTTCCATAATATGCCATATAAAAATCCAAAGCAATCCCCCCAAACCCCTCAGCACCATGCTGTTAATGAAACATTTGTAAAGGTCTATTCTCTTTAGCACAGACAGTGAAAAAACCAGCTGCAGTTATTTTCTTACAGAAGGACATAACATTTCATCCTTCTTCAGTGCTCACATCAGGCTTATTACAACTAAAATAACTCAAATATTACATATCCAACCTCCACCCAAAATAAACCTTCTCTGTAAATATTTGTTTTGCTCTACTCCTCTATCAGTTCTGTTGTATTGATGGGCCTTTGAGTCTTCTAGAAGCCATTTATCATCAACAGCTCTCTTTTAAAGTAAATCCAAAAATAACCTGCTGCTTCTTCAAGATAATTCTTGTTTGCTTAGGTGGAGATGAAAAACACAGAATTTCTCTACAACTGCTATAAACAATGTACAATTTTCTTGACACAAGCCCCTGAAAAACAATTTGAATCAATCATTTCTCAAAGTATGGTGCCATATTTTCCAGCACATCAATTTGGTTTGAGCAAGCCCTTAAAGTAAAGTCTATTTATTCCTCTTTCTTCTGTCCCGTCACTATTTTTAAAACATGTATTCAACTCAGAGGTCAGGAATTGTGGTTTCCTACTGTAACATGAACTCCACTAGCAGCAAACATGAATGAATAAAAACTCCCCTGGGAAAAGTCTTTCCATGTGTGATTAAGCTGCAAATGACTTCAACTAGGATTTCCAAACAGAGCCAGTGACACAGGGTGCCCAGCTCCTACTCAGTGAATTCTCTCACACCCTCTGCAAACCTCAGCCTGGCTGGTGACCACTGACAAAGTCCTGCACAGTCACTGTGTAATATTATATATGCAAACAATACCATTAAGATAAGGTGATCTCTACCCACACTCTGTCAAAGCTAACATTTACAAAAGCACAGTCAACTGTCACATAAAAAGGAAATTGAGGCACAAAGGATTCAACACACCAAAGGCAGACAGGAACACAGCTGTTTATCCCCAGAGTTTCATTCTGAGGTTCAGGCTCACACCATTAAACCAGTCAAGCTCGATGACAGCATCCCTTAAAAGTCCTTAAATAAGTTTAATCAATGTTCAAGCAATAACAATTAAAACATTATTAATTCCATGAGTCTCTAGTGCTCATCACTACAAAAGTCACAGCCCATAAAGCTGCTTTCAGATCATCACTAGGTGCTACAGTGGGACATTAATAATCCAAATAATCACTCAGCAGGAATATGCTGCCTGAAGAGCATCCGAGAGGCTCCTTTTAACCATCTGCTGTTATGTGACCAACTGAGAATGCACAATCCATTGCTGTGTTTCCTCACTACCTTGCTCCAAATGAAGGAGATTTGGATTCAGGGGATGTTTTAGCTGAGCTTGGCTCAGGTTTAGTACACCCACTAATTAGGCAGGTGCTTTCCCAGTGTATTTGCTGAATTAGATGCTGCTGCACAAGCAGCACAAAAGCATTTATCTACCTTGCCGTGCCTGAGTAACTTGCACAGTCTTTTGTCCACATCTTCTTCAGTACATGTGGATTTTGATCCAAAGAGAGAAAGAATAAACTGGGGACCCTGCAAGGAAGAGGAATTTTAACTCCTCAAACAACTGCAAAGCAATTTCAACATCTCACCAGACAAAGAAAATGTCTCTGTAGAAAAATTACTTTGAGTATCTTCCTGGACACAAATTTAATGTTTCCAGACAAAAAATGATGTTCTTGCAGTAATCAAGAAGTACCTCAGCCTTGAAGAGCCAAAATCAGGAAGTCACACACTTGCAACTCATTTAATTTCCTTGGAGCACAAGTAAATTCAGGGAAAACAAAGACCCTTCAAAAGTTGGTCCTGCTAAAGAGATATAACCAAACCAGAGCATGCCAGAAGCATGAGTCACATTTGGGGCAAAATGTTCAGCAGATACCTTTGCTTCCAATGTTATTTACTTTTTATTCTACCTACAGAGAATAAAATATAAATAGAGAATAAATTCTACTTACAGAGGGTTTTTTCCTACAAAAAGTCCCTTAATGGTATTAACACTGGCAACACATGTACCAAGAGAACTATAGAGAGATACAAGTGTTTTTAATAGATATCTTAACAACACCAGGTTAAGGATTCAGCAGCTGCCAGAGTTTTTGCTACAACAGGGCTCCCACATGAGAAAGAAATTCACAAAAAAACCCCCAAACCCTCTCATGTTTATATGGAATTCAGGGAATTGCATTTATTTTCTATCTGACATTCTTCATACCAGAAATCACCCTCTACACATGGAATCTGAATATAAAAATTCCTCCAAGACACCATATATTTGTATTATTACATATATATATGACATTTTCACTCTTCACATGATTCCCACAATTAATTCCAGCTGTGAAAGCAGAGGTAGAGTTGAGGCCCCTTAAAAAGCAGATAAATAAATGTCTAAAAATGCTAATGGACATGAAAATAATAGACTAGACTAGACCCAAAAGTTACATTAAGATTAAATTCCTGTGATTTCCTTTTTACCTTAATAAATTCTTGAACTAATATCTTCCACAGGAGCACTAGCTCAAACACTGAATACCTCCTGAAGATTTTATTCTCAAAAAAGCTTCAACATTCTTCTGAGCTGTACTATAAACCATCAAACACTCTGTTTTAAGACTTGTATTTTTAGCTTTTTTAAACTACTGAACAGGCTTGCAGTTTGCTACAAGTAACCCAAAGGCATTCTTCAGGAAAAAAATATAAATCTTGTTTTACTCTCCTCCTTCCAATTTCAAGAGGAACTGAAATAAAATTTCTTCAGTATGTCTCTGCTCAGATGTTACACGATCAAGCACCGCCTCACTTCAGCCAGCTTGGGTAGAAAGCAAAAGAGCTGCTTAAATGCAGAGTGTGCTTTGCAGGCACCACCTCAGCTCTGTTTGCACATGAAAGCTCACACTGCTATCGTCTTTATCTGTATGCTCTCAGTGCAGTAAGAGGCACTCGGCTAGAGAGATTTACTTGATTAATCCTTGATTATAGATATCATTAATAACTTCCCACAGTTCACCCTTTAATTCAAAGTAAGAGTTCCTGAAAACAGAATGCAAAATACTCTTCCCAGCCAAGATGCTCGAGCCAGACATCAACAAAGGAATTTGACTCTTACACTGTCTTTTGTGGCTGAAATGGAGGATGGAGCTTAGGCCATGGCAAAACACAGCTAGACTGCCTGTGGAGGGAGAGGAGACGACCAGAGACATCCTGGTTGGCTGCAGCTCCTCCCAGCCTCTTGTTCTTTGTTCAAAAAGCCTGCCCCTTCCCAGTGACAACAGCCTTGCCTCCAGATCTGAAGAGCAGTATGTTCACCTGCCTCAAAATCAATCATGTTCAGGGCAGCATGTACCTGGGATTGCCCACTGAGTACTATCTTGCTGCCAGGCTACTTACTACATTACTGCTCCTCAAAATTAACATCATGGACCTTGTAAATCCTTTAGCAGGCATCTGGCTTTTGTTTACTGCTCCACACATAAAAGAGAAGAGCATCTTGGGAACTACCATGCACTTCTGCAAGGCCAGTCTCACTGCTTCTTGTCATGCACTTCAGAATCTCACATCTCATCCCAAGGCTGACAAAGTTCTGTCCATCCCATGCCAGGACAGTTTAACTCACAGCACCACTCTGACATCAGGTATCATGGCTTCATTAATTCCACAGCTGCCAAAAAACTGACAGACCACACAGAATTCTCTCAGAAACAAGGGCTCACTTGATTAGGGCAGCCCAAAGCAATCTCAGCAATGTCAAGGATATGGAAAGAAGCAGAGCTTGCTAGCTCCTGAAGCTGTTCCTGTTGTCACTTTAGGCGATAATAAAATGACCTCATCCACTCAAAATCTGAAGGAAATCCAGTTAACACTCATTTTCTTCCCCTAAGTACTGCTGAGAGTAACATCAACAAAGCACAGATGAAACATCCACTAAATGAGAAACCAGAAGAAAGAAGGTCATTTTAAAGATGTTTGCATTGGCACTGACACGTAAAGGAAGGCAGAGTGCAAGATCTGGGGCAGGGCTCCACACTGATACAATTCTCCCCAATGCAAAGAGCTGCTCATGGCTCCCATTCAATTTAAACAGCACCAGGCAGTCTCTGTTCCAGAGCTCTGAAGTTCAGTCAAGTCCTGGGTGCAGAGGGAACAACCTTGACCCCCAGAGAGGCCAAGGCCTGCAGAGCAATGCTGGTGAGGACAGAACAGCTCCTTCCTCTTGGTCTATAGTTTACTTGCGAAAGATACGCAAGAAGACACCGTCTTAAGAACAGCCTCATACCTTCCACTAAAAAACCCAGGATCCCAAATGAGAAGAATTTGTATCAATCCTAAAGAATTTTTCCTCAGGCTGCAAGATCTGCAAGGAAGCTGGCTTTCACCACTGGCTTTCAAACCAGCTGAAAGGATCAGCTCTCAATAGCTGCATTTCTTTCTTTTCTTGTTCAGTTAAAATAGTGAAGAGGTGTCAAGGCAGCTGTGTAAGAGAAGCAGAAGACAGAAATAAAGTGCCTCTCCCCTCCTGCTGCAAGAAGAGATCTGCACACAAGGTGCTTTAGGAATACTGGGAGAGGAAAAGATGGAGACCTTCCAAAAGGTCCTCTTTTTGTCAGACACAGGAGAAACTCAGATGCTGACCTGCACTGCAACAAACTACTTAGCATCTAATTTTTAATATAGGCAGTAGAAAAGACAGAAAGACACAGGATGAAGAGCAGCACACTGAATAGTACTCACCTTTCCTAAATCCTGGTTTGTGATCCACCCACTGTAACACCACAGTTCCAGTCTGGGACTAACAGCAGATAACACACACTTATATCATTTGCATCTTACATCATTTGTCCTTCCTAAATTCCTAAATATTTCTTAAGGACTTTATATTCCCCATATTCATTTTGCTCAGGATCCTGTGATTACCCAAGTCCCAAGACAGGGCTGGGGGTGTGGAAAGACATTCTGATGGCAAGGAGAAGACTTGGTGTTTTGGACACCTCTCATCCAAAAGGCCCTAAGTGACTACAGTGCTTTTGCCCTGCAGAATAACAGCATTTCATGCACACCCTGCAGTCCTCTCATCTATGTCAGTCCTTTGAAAGGAATTAATCATGACTGGCAAAGGCACACAACTGAATATACACATAACTTTCACCAAAACACTACACAGGTAATTATAACAGCACTGTAACATGATTTTCAGGAGATGATAATTGAAATTATGCCTCTTAGGAAAAGCACTCAGCAGCACAGTTTGCAACTAGATTAATCCCCAAAGGTAACAAGCAATTTATTTAAACATGGGTCAACAGTGATTCATATGCAATTCTGGAATTATGCATTTTTAAAAGAGATTTTAAGAGCAGAAAAGCAAATAAGATCCGTTTATACTCCCAACAGCTACAGTGCACACCATCAGTGTTGTAAACCCATCAGTGTGGGCCAGTAAATTAAAAATCAGGGCAAGTTTGTTTGAATCAAATTTTACTATATTGAAACATGGGATACTGCATAAAAACTGAGCCTTCATTTAAAATCAGAAGTCCAGAAGAATGAGGGCAGAGTTTCTTCAGGGCTTCACTGAAGCAAATGTTAAGAACTATCAAACAGTGGCACCCAGTGGTAAAGGACTTCCTGCAAATAGGAACACGATAGAAATACTTGGGAGGGAAAAGGGAGAAGACTGACCCAAATCCATGTTCATACACAAAAATGATGAACTGAAAGAGCAAACGTACTAAATCCCCCACAATTTTAGCAGGCAGCCTTACTTGTAAGTCATTCTATTTCTGCAAACATCAGCATTAGAGATTAGTGATTCTTCAAATACAAAGGGTTTAACATTAACAGGTATGTCTGAGTGAGAGGGGGAAATCCAGAACAGCCAGCAAACCCTTACCAAGTGGGAGACTGCAAACATTTCAAACATCTGACTTGATATACTGAAAGAAGACTGGTGAACCTTAAATGCTCTTAAAATCTAGTTCACAGGACTTCAGCAAGACTCCTTCAGGGAAGAGAGAAACATGTTGATAGTGGTTGTTTTTCCACTTGTTCTGTATTTTCTTCACCTCAGCTAGAGAGAAAGGGTAGACTAATGTGGGGCCAAACAGTGTCCAAGACCAAAGGGTGTACACCATTCTCCTGGAACAGGAATCCTTTTCTGGGTGCTGTGATGATAGTGAGGATGATGATGGGAGTGGCCTAGCAAATATCCAGCCAGGCAGAAGTTTATACCAGATACAAGCCAAAAAGGTTAAAATTAACTTTGATATATGTGAAAAAATTTGGGGCAAGAGAAGAGGCAGGTTACTTAACAACTCTGTAAACATGACAAACAACAGCAAACAAAATGCACAGTGAACAAAGTTTTCTTTGTTAAAATTAGGAAGTTAAAAAGCAAATGGAAGAGGAGCATCTGTAAATGGGAGAATGTGCCCTATACTGAGGCTGTTCTACAGCTCTGCTCATTTGATTTTTAAGAAGTGAAGATTAATAACAGCCTAATAATTGTATAAGCAACAAGTCTGACAATGCCTTGAGAAATTTTGATGACTGGGTACTGAGGCTAGAAAACAAATTCCTTAAATAAGGAGCACACTTTTAAAGTGAGGGGAATAAAACCAACGATTTAGGAAAAGACTTGTGTTCAGCTGCATGGAGAGACCAAATTACAGGATCATAATTATTCCTTCTAGTTCTACAAATTTAAAATCTATGAGTGCAATTAATAAGTGTTTGCATGGGGGTCAGAAGATTAAAATCTCTGCATTAATCAGGTAGTTATGCATTCAGTAGCTACAGCATCAAAAATGAGACTAAGTAAGCAAAGTATTTCTCATGCTGCCTCAGTTACCCTAGTGCTATAAATCTCCAAGTCTTGCCAAAGGAGCACAGTGGGGATGCTGAACCAGATTTTGCTCCATGCCACGTGCTGTTCCTTAGGGCACAGCAGCATCCTGCCTGGAGTTAGGGCACAGCACGATCTGCTGAGCTGTCACAGCTCCCCACCCCTCTGGGGCTTTCTGAATGACAACTTAAAAGGAATTCTAACGACCCATAAAAGAAAGCCATTTGCAACAAGTTTAAATACACTGACATAATGAAAACCACACAGTCCACTGCAGCTTGGCAGCTTCCTAAACAGACTCATAGGTAGTTATGTAAAAGTTAAGTACTTCTTCAGACCGGGCAGATATGTATCAATTACCTGCCAACTCAACAACTCAAGTTCTTTTCATTTTCTAGGAAGAAAATTTTTCCTAGGAGGGGAAAAAAAAAATAAATCAGCACTAGCAAAGATTGTTTTTTTCCTTCTCCGGTGACAAATATCTCAGAGCAAGAATCCAGCCTCTGTTTTGATTTTTTAACACAGGGAGATTTCCTAGAAACAGACAAAAGGAAACAAAAAGAAGTAATTTCCTTAAACCTATTGCTACTCCAAACCAACACACTCCCAGCTTAATCACAGGAAAGAAATAAAACCTTCACCTCAAGGAGTTAGTCTTGATTCAGGCAACTACATCCACATTCCAGCCTGCACTGTGTCCACAAAGAGACACCCTTCCTTGCCCAGACCTGTTTTATCCACTCTCAGCTGGCACAGATAAATTTTAGTATGAGGCTCTGCACTGCAACTCCATGGAAAAAGAAACCACTACAAAGGAAGGAAAACAAGACCTGAATGAAAAAGAAAAAATAAGGACACCAGTAAAACTGATGACCAATCTTCCAAAAATGAGCTAGAGTAAGAAATTTTTAAAAAAGGTTGTTCCACACCCTACTCATGACCTTAACCAAAAGCACGATGCTAATGGTTTAAAAGGATTGAGTGGGTGTAAGAATGTATGGCAGCCAGCACAAGCCTCCTGGAAGCTACAAGTGGGCTCAGAACAGCCAAGCCTGATACATATGACTATTGAAATGCAACAGTGATCAACAGGCGACCTGCAAAGGACAACATAGCATAGGGCATGTAGAGGAACATCATCTGCTCACTGTTTGATGGGAAGAATGAGAAGTCAGAAAACCAGGAATTTACAGAAAATAAAACTGGAGAAAAATGCTGACATTCAGACGCATCTGTCAAAGCTGATGACTTTTCACTGGTGCTCTTGATGAGCAGCTACAATCAGCAGCTTCTCCTGCAGGCTCATAAATCAGGAAGCTGTGGCAGCAGGGCAGGGCTGAGTATCAGCCAGAAAGAAGGCTGCACATGAAAGGGCAGCAGAGCAGCCTCGCTGCTCAGGCGGAAGGGCGTTGTTCACTAAAGAAACAAGCCTCCATCTGAACAGGATTGGTGTGTTACTCACACAACTGAGTTGCCTTTGGCTTCTCAGCCTCCCTGGAATGAAGAGTCCATAACGTCAATACCTAAACAAAAGCAGTCACAAGCTTAGCACAAACACAAGGGAGATTTTAGAATATACTCTGGCAGAACAATTTGTCGTGTATGGTGACATGGGAATGTTTCTAGGATGTTTTCTGTTAACTTTTTCTCTTTTTTGTCTATTTAGAAAGACTTGGAAAGGTTCAGGAAGGGAGAAACAGACCACCACTCCCTAATCTCTCCAGAAAGGAACCGTTTAAAAATTCCAAGTAGTTAGCAAAGAAGAGTAAGAAACTAGAAGGATGACCCCAATGTCTCCACAAGGGGATTGTTTGTTGAGCTTATGAACTGGTGGTAGGAATTTCCTACAATTGTTACCTTTCTGCTTGAGAGACCACCTGGAGGAAAGTCTCAGGCTGCCCTTCCTCAGCAGCTCTTGTGAAGAGGGTGAGCTGGAGTTTGTAGGACCCCCCACTCTGCTCCTCACTTCTCCAGGGCTTTAGAGACGGCGGCTCACTTGCTTTATGTACTACAGAAGTGGAACTGAACTGGACCTAAACCTGAAATGCAAGAACTCTGAAGTTTGTACTTTGAACAAGAAAAAAACTGTCACTAGTCCTAAAAGGCACTATAAGGATCTCCATCAAATGGTTAAAACAAACCAGCTGCAAAAAGTGACAAACTAGTTTACACTGGTCTCATAAGAAAAAATAAAATGTGCATACTCTTGCTTCTTGATGTTCAAAAATAAAGAAAAACCTTAAAGAAGTCAAAAACCAAAGGACTACAAAACAAGACTTCATTAGAGCCAAGAAAGGAGCTGAAAGTCTTTATCATAACATGCCTACAGCTGGGGAACAAAAGCAGTGTGAGGTCACAGCTTGGCTCCAGCTAGTCAAGGTTCACAAAAACAGCACACAAAGCTTCCAGAAGTGAGTGCCATTTGTCACTCACAGACAGCCCGGCAGCCACATCTCTGAAAGAAGCTGCTGCCAGCCCCAAGAGAAGAGGGCTTGAAAAAAGCCTCCTCACAAGCCTTGGAGTCCTCTCATTAACATCATTTCACAGGTGACTCAGCTTACTTTACAACAGGCAGGCTGAAAAGCTGTCCTCTAGCTGGGTTTTACAGCAGCAGCTTAATTAATTGGATGAATACCTATTGATAGGCAATCATAACCTCCACTGCCAGCTGCACCTCTTCATGCCTGAAGCCAGCCCTGCTCTTTGTTCTGCTGCTGAAAACAACTTGGGGGGCTCTGAGCACCTGCTGGGCCTGCAACCAAGGAGGGGAAACTTTCAGGCAAGCAAACTTTCTATGTTGGCAATAAACTGCATGTTAAAGACTCCTTAAAAATGTCACCATGCAGTGTCCTCAGCAGACCTTTGTAGAAAGAAGAAATGGCAGGAATGTTTCTGTCATCCTTTTCCTGATCTCCTTCAATAACTAAATAGGCTATTAAAAAAATCAACAAACACACACACAGCGAAAAATTTTAATTCAAATTCCAACAAGCCCGTGTGGCCTCCAAGACTTACTAAAGCACACCCCTGTTTTCCAAGCAAAAGCCCTCCAACAAATGGTCACAGGTGAATAGTCAGCACTCCAGTGGACACACTGTGCCATGGTAGATCACACAAGCACTGCCTCTCATTCTTCCTATCACTAAATTAATTACTAGTTTTCTCTATGACTGTCTAACCTACCAAGATGTTAGGTAGATACTAGAAGAACTTTCTTTATGACTAAGGGTATGTCTTTATGTAGGCACCTCATGCATTGCTATTTCATTGGGTTGTAGCCCACTGTTGGAAAGGTGATCTGCAAATGTGAGCACTGTTTCTTAAAAAATAAAAGGAGGTGTAGGCCCCTTTACTGTAAATTCTTGACCTGTTACTAGTTCCATAAACCTGACTAAAACAGATGAAACTGCCATAACACTTTCAAACATTTTAACGCAAGTTGCTCAAGTTCCTACATACACCACAGTTTATCATCTTACAACACAACTTTCTCAACCTGCTTGCTTAACAAGCAATGGAGAACTCCAGACTACACAGTAGAATATATTCAACATCTGTTTCTTTTTTTAATTAGACAATCATATTTTGCCATGATTCACTGAGAATTTCTATTTTAAAACTGAAAAAAATTACTGAACAAGGGGAATTCATCAAAATTTGAAGTAGCACTGTTCATTGTAACAGGCTTGGTCACATCAGAGGCTCAGTAGGGAAGTTGCCCCACAATTACAGTAAGGAACTGAGCCATGACAGAAGAGAGAGGCTCTATTCTCAGCTCTACCAAAAACTGGATTTGTGATGCTGAGCAAGTTGCTGAGCCTTAAATTACTCTGGAACAAGCTGTGGTTGTCAGTGCAAGACAATATGTTGGATACCAAATGCAGAGAGAGGAGAGCAAGACAGGCGTTTCTGGATGAGCAAATCAATAAGAAACATGATAAATCAAAACAACACTATGTTTTGTTCTATTATAGCCAACATCTTGTCAGACATTTTGGAATCATTTCACATTAACCACTCTTTTTTTAGGATTAAACAAATGCTTGCTTTGGAATCAAGGGACAAAATCCAAACAAGTAATTTGCTGAAAGAAGTTTAGAAAACTAAACTGATGATGTTTAAAATAAGGTACAAAGTTATAGATTTAAGAGATACACAGAATAAAATTTAGAAAGATGTTAGTTAATAACACAGAGGCTGTGAACTTCATGGTGCAGCAAAACAAACGCCAGGAATTTAGAAGTCTCATGCCTAAAGGATTGACGCTATTTTCACCCCAAGCCTATTTTTATGAATTTCTTCCTTCCCAAGTTATTACCAAAGTCCCCAGTGATTTTTTTTTTTGTTATTTGTCTGTGGATTTATCATCTCAACAACAAAAAGAGACACATTAAACACATGTTTTTTTTAAGCCACACTAGTAAATATGTTCTCAGAAATGACTCCAAGACAAAAATCCACATTGAAAAGCCAGAATGAGAGCTGGGAGCCTGAGGGCTTTCCTATCCCACTGGTGAATACAGCACGTTCTTTTTGAGCATGTTTGTAATAAGACAGAGACCTATTTGTCAAAATCTGTCCTCTTTAAAACAGCATGTATTCCTCAACAGCCTTGGTGCTCAGCAGGGTGTAAATATTGCACCTTCAGCCACTTCCCCAATGTGAGTTTAACATGTACATTAGTGTTTTAGATTGAAGCAAATGTTTGCTACAATTAAGTCCTATTTCATCTAAAAATGTTGTCATCCTTTAATGTGAATGTTAACAAAGCAGCCATAACTGTTTTCACATCATCGAGATATGTGATGTTAAACACAGGATTCTGACCTGATACACTGAACCCAGCAGCCTGCCTGCACAGAGGATGTTGTCCCACTGATCCCCACAAAAGATCAGAAAAGCTGTGCAGAAACACAACAAAGGCAGCAACAGGATCCACTTCCAGTTTAGAAAGGTATTTGTTTATGAAAGCTAGGCTATCAGAAGAAATCCAGGAGCCTTCCCCTGCATGGATTTGTCAGTAAAAATTCTTGTTTTCTCGTCTGCACCTTTCCATCACTGCTGAGAGCAGCAACACCACAGGTACCAATGTCAGCACATTGCAACAGCAAATGAAAATGGTGACTATGGGCAGAACAGTGTCTGCTCATTCAGATCTGTGTCTTAAGCATCTTTCCAGCAAACAACACTCTGCTCCAGCCAGTCCCAGCTCCTCATACTGGAGAAACTCTAGAGCAGCTCCTGCTGCACCTGCATGAGGAAACAGCCCTGCAAGGAATCAAAACCCTCAAAAGACAGGCACAGTCAGCTGGAATTACAGCTTCTGTGCCATGTACTAGTGAACATCAGCACAGGGTACAGATATATCTGTATCAGTATCAAGCAAAGCTACTCCAGAGTGGAAACAGCTGTACCAGTAAAAACACAATTGGCTACTGCAGAGACTCAGATCCCTTGAACCCTACAGAAAAATTTGTATGAAAAGATTAGAATCCCAGTAACTCTGCAATGACAAAATATCAATCCTACTTGAGTTTCATTAGACCTCATGTTATACATTTATTTTACAAATGGCAATTTGAACAAAAATTAGAGCAAGCTCACTGTTCACACATCCTTGAAGGAGTCACTATGTTCCATAAATCTGTACAGACGATTGAATCATTTTTCCAATTTTATGTACTCTATCCTCCTGGAAGCCAAAGGCCTTTGGGACTTACAAACAGTAGATCTTTTGCAAATTTTACTGACTGCACTCAGCCAACATTGTGTTCTTAGAGAGAGACACTGTCAGCCCGTCTCTCACACAAAGGTAACATCCCGCTCACATTTTAAGTAACTGTTCAGTTGATTTCCCAGATGAAAAAGATGTTGGTTACCTCCTTGATCCCCAAACCTGACCTTTTCAGCACTACTGATCCATTTGCTGCAAACTGGGCTGCAAGAAATACAGTATTATGTGCTTTAGAGCAGGGTGACAGCCACCCCATGAGAGCCCACCAGCATGACACCATTAGCTACATCATGTAGCTAAGCCATCAACCCCATAGTTTTGGGTGAAATGCCCCCTTTTCAAGAGCCATTTCCCTCTTGCCAACACAATTACACATACACCTCAGGGCCTGGCAGAATAAACAGCAAGTCTTTGTGGCTGGGCAGGGGTGCAGGTTTTGATTCAGGAAGTGTATGTCTACAAATTAATTCTGATCTGCACCCTACTGTGCTCAGTGCTTTCCTATGGCTTCCATTCAACATAAACATTAACTACCATTGTAAATACAGTGCTTCCAGGAAAACAATGTTTAGTTAAATTCACACAGCGATAAAAAAATTACACTGAGAATATTAAAAGTTTGAAATTAATGGATGAATTTTAACACACAGTAACAGCAGCTTTACTAAAGTACATGCTAGCAAATGTGTCTGCCCATCCTCAGAAGTACTACTCTCTCTAGTAGGGAGGTAACAAATTTGTAGTTTTATAGTAGAGCAATGATGGTAAGTTTGTAAAGGCTACAACTAGACTCTTTATCAGGAAAAGAGATCTATGCAAATACAGATTTCAGAATCTTTTATCCCATCTAGGGTTTTTTTCCTATTGCTGGAAAGTGCTGACATCCATTTAGTTAAAAACCTCTGAACATGTCTTTTAAATATCCTTGTCCAAAAACCCCCCATGGGACAGCTTCGTTACTTCAACAAGTGACTTGAGAAGCAGGAGGAGACAGTATATTAAATAAGGTAGACACAAAAGGCCAAGGCAACCAGAATTTCATCCAATTTCTCACACCTCATTCTACCCTTCCTTACATCAGATGAATCAGCGTTGTTCAGCTGCAACTGCCGCCTCTAAATCTTACCCAATACCTCAGCTAAAAACTAAAGACATCAACCACTTGTCTCTCTTGCTTAAGACCTGTTATACATCCCACTCTAACCCTTATTTACACCATTATGATTATTATCTAATTATAAACAATGGCTTGATTAAAACATTCATATTTATAGAAGCATTCATGTCACCTACCTTCAGGCCTTTAACTGCTGCAGCTAAAATGGGAAAGCAAGCTCCTTATAGCATTAGCATGGTTATCCAGAGGGCAAATCAAAGCAGCTATGTTCAGCACTAAAGTCAAATATCATCACTCTCAAGCAGCTTCCAGACACTCTCTCCTTCCTCCTCTGGTTATGAGAACTCCAAAGAATTTAGGTTCTCAAACTGCTTTTTTTAAAGCAATGGGTGAGGTCCCTTCAAAAATCAAGAGTTAGAAAGTGCAGCTTAAATTTCATAAACTGCAGCAATACTGAAAAAATCCCAACCTGCCACTGCTTTTTACACCATGCCAGCATGCCCATTACTTCCAGCTCCACATACATATGATGTAAACCCATGGAAAATACTCAGTTTAATCATTTCCTGTATTATTCACCACATTGTGTGCTTGTGGATTAATTATCCAGATAACAAAATGACTGCAAGTGCCATTAATGTTGTCAGTCTGAAGTAGTGATCTACATAACGAGGGCACTGTGCTCCCATGATCTGCAGCTTGAGAGAGGCTGAGCTGAAGAACAACCCCCTCCTAACCTGCTACACATGAGTGAAAAAGACCCTTCCTCCCAGTACAGGAGGAAGGTGAGTAAACCATTAAGCAACTGTGGAAAGTCTCAAAGATTGGGAAAATCAAGAAGAGAAAAGGGCTTTACACCTGGAAGACAAACTGTTTAAAGAAATGGATAGAAGAGTCACCAAGAAAGGTTTTATGATGAAGGTGGTGAGACACTGGCACAGGTTGCCTGTAGAAGCTCTGGATGCCCCACTGGGCACTGGAAGTGTTCAAAGTCAGGTTGGATGGAGTTTTGAGCAACACAATCAAGTGAAACATGTCACTACCCACTGCAGGGCAGCTGGACTACATGAACTTTAACAGTCTCTTCCAACTCAAAGCCCTCCATGACTCTCTGACTGATGACATTTATATGAGGATGGGATGAACACATTTTGGGGGTGCTTGTACTGGTGCACAGAAGCTGTCCAACAGTGAGAGAGATGCCTCTGCCCTCCTGGACCCCACACATCCACACAGGCAGAGGAAGCCCTTGAGCAGAATTACTGCTCTCCCCAACCACAGATGTGGCCACACACCATTACCCATAACACAGCTGGAAACATCTTATTTCTGTGTGTCCTGGTTAAGGAAGAGGCATAAATTTCTGCTTGAAAGCAATCTAAACTGCACCACTGGAAATACCCGTAGAAATATTTCTTTTATTTCCAGGCCACCAAACACAAGCAGCACTCACTAGTTTACTACTCTGGTTTCCAATTTAGGAAATGCCTTTAATGGAAGCATTTCTTGAACACACACCAAATGCCACTGAACATAATTGTGCCTAAACTGCACCTCTTAGAGAGATCCATTTTTAAATTAACTCTGAGCATGCTGTAACCTAAAAAGGGAGGAGAGGAGGGAATAAAAAAAATAAAAGAGGAAAAGAGGAAGAAAGTCTCTATTGTGGCATTTTTCTTTCTCTGAACACAGAAATATAAAACACAGGTGTTGGTATTAAGCAGAAAGGAAGACATCTCACAGATTCAAAACCAAGTGCTATCACCAAAAATCATAGATTATTGAGGCAGAGAGAGAGAGGGGGGAAGTTGCAAAGCTCCTTAACATTTCAAGAAGGTCGGAGGCTTTTCACTCAGTGTTGTAGCTGGGAAAAGCAGATGTACACTTTGATTCTCATACAGAGGTTTGAACTAGAAGAGAACTTCATACATCATTCAGTTTCATCTTCAGAGATCATTTAGCTCCATCACCCCTGCCATGGGCAGCGACACCTTCCACTACGCTAGGTTGCTCAGAACCCTGTTTAGCCTGACTTTGAACACTTCCAGGGATGGAAACAGCAACCACTTCTCTGGGCAACCTATTCCAGCAATTCACCACCCTCACAGCAAAGAATTTCTTCCTAATACCTAATCTAAACCTGCCCTCCCTTCAGTCTAAAGCCATTCCACCTTGTCCAATGCCCCTCTTTAGCCACTTCAGGTACTGGAAGGGGCTCTAAGGTGTCCCCAGAGCCTTCCCTTCTTCAGGCTCAACAACCTCAACGCTCTGAACTGTCTCCACAGCAGAGGAGCTCCAGGCCCCTGAGCATCTTTGGGCCTCTGGATTCACTCCAACAGGTCCCTGTTTCTTATGGGCCCCAGAGCTGGGGTACAGTTGGATTAGCAACTCAATACCAGCAGTAAAATAAATGAAATGGTGCATCTGTTATTACAATCAAATTAACAAAGTACTGAGAGAACCATGCATGTTTTCCCCTTGTGTACCATGCCCTGGATAAAGATATTCTGTAGCTGTACATATTTCCTGTGTTATAAATTAAACACAAGCCAAATTTACCCTTCCTGCAATCCTATTAAAATCAAGGGCAATTACTCCAGGGATAAATCTGGCCCAGTAATGTTTTTCAACAAAAATGAGTTTCAGAATAAATTCTACTAAAATAAATCTGTGTGGAAATACTTGAAACATTTTCATTTGTGTTCCCAGAGCACTTGTTTAAAAATAAATTGGAACAGAAAGTTCCCAGTATTAAATAGATGGAAAATGTCAAGACAGTGTTTCAGAATACTCTGTTTTCAGGTGATGAACCTGATATTCTTACTTTCAGGTTCTGTGGGGGGTAGTTTTGTTGTGGTTGATGTTTCAATTTTTTTTTTTTTGTTTTGTTTTCTGTGTGGTTTTTTGGAGTAGGGAGGGACTGTGGAGTTTTTGATTGGTTTGGGGGTTTATTTCTTTTTTTTTTTAATACCTAAGTATTTGTAGTCTTAAATAAAGGCCACCTTATACATGCAGCTCAGGCTATGTACCATGAATTAAGGAGCTCAGAAATTAGGTGTACATGGAAAATTAGACCTATGTATTCAAGATTTCAAATTTTTACATTGAGATCACGCAATCAGACAAAATACAAACACAAAGAGCATCAGGTTAGACTCTCAGCTGGCATGAACTGGAGCCAGTCTACTAAAATCAATTTATCTTCCTCAGCTTATCTGACTCCTCAGGGAATGTGGGCAATATTAATACTGCAGCTCTCCACAAAGTCACACATGCAGAAGTACTGGCGAGAGCAATGGCCTCGGGAAGCCTCACGCGATGCTGCAGACCTGCACGGATGCACCTGTAACACTGCTCCCACAGAACTGCATCAACTACAGTGATGGAGACAGCCATAAAACACACACAAGTTGCCAAAAGCAATTTATCTACAGCAATTTGCACAGCCAGCAACCGCTGTAATCACATTTTTGCAGAAACATGGAAAATCAGGCTGGAAGGAACTTCAAGAGGCCCCTCACCCTTTCCCCTGCCCCAGGGCGAGCTGTAGCACACCTACACACCCCTTAAGTCTCCTGCCAAAGAAGTTTTTGAGCCAAAATTTTTCATTCTTGATCTCAATCCAAAACAAGATGTGATTTAAACCCAGTTGTTAATCTGACTTTAAGCCTCAGGCATTGACATTTAATGGTAATGAATATACAGAACATCAAACTGGCTGGTTAAGTTCCCATGTGAGCAGAGCTGAGCCTTCAGTAACGCAGGGACAGAAGCAGATATAAGCAGGCAGATTAATGATTTCTTTAGAGCAGGAGTCAAACATAGCAGAAATTTAAAAATCAACAGATTTTTTTAAATCTCCACTGCAGGAGATATCTTTATCACTTCTGGAGGAGACCACAGAGCTCATGAGAAAACCTGCAATGCTCTCATTTAGACCACAATCTCCATGACAGGCACTGAGAGATGGAAGGTATTCCCACTGCCATACAGAAGAGGCCACTCTGTAACCAGAGAGGTCTTTTCTCCTGCCTTGCATTGACCAAGTCTGGTTTTGACCTACCCAGCTTTTATAAACTTGTCATAAAATCCCCTTGCAATGACAGAAGGGCATGTACCTCTCCTTCCCTCTGTTTTCCCACCAGAAAGTCACAGGCTCAGGAGAGAATCTCACGGAGCACAGAGCTCGTGGCTCCTCTGCATTCCAAACCTCCTGGGCAACAAATTTGGAGATAAAGAGTCTGTGGAGGAAAGAAAGGGGAGGCTGGCAGGGAAAGCCATTCAATAAGCCATTTTGCAAAAATACTACTTGGATGTCTCTCAGCAGCAAAAAAGGATCCAGGACTAAGAGCTACTGATGACACTTCAGTGGTAAGGTAAAGGGAGAAGGGTCTGGACATCAGATCCTTAAAAAAGTTTTAAATTATTAAAGCAAGGCCTCAATTCTTGTAACAAGGAACTGCAGCTTATTTAAAGAAAGTAACGCAATAATAAGAACATTTATTTCCTTTCACATCTTCCAGGCATGGAATCACTAGGATCTGTTTGGAAGTGTTTCCACTGCTTCTGTCAGTCCGGAAAACAATCATGTGCTCATGTTGAGATGCAACCCAGTTTTCTCATTGTGGTTCTAAACCAGAATATATGTTGCTTCTATTTTTTCCACTATATATATTTTTTTATGCAATTATTCAAACAAATCATACTCCCCAATCTCCTGGGACTCAGTTTATTGCAATAATTGAGAGGGTTTTTTTCCTTCTCAGATATTCTGTTTTTCAGGACAAGATTTCTTTTTGTATGCATGATCCTCTTTTAATTATGAAAAACCCAAGGCAAGAGTGTAATAAAAAATGCAGTGACTATGTTGCTTATTTTTATACTCTGACATTTTCATTTTGTGTCATTAATGAGTCTAATCAATCTCTCTTGCATTACATACATATCACATTCCTTACCACTAGCAATTAGAAATAGATAGCCATTTGCTTTCTCCCAGAATTGTAGAAAATTCATGCCACTTGTCACAAAAAGGGTGCAGACTACAAAGAGCAACACACAAAAAACGCTAAGTATTTTAATTTGACACCATTCTTTATGCAGTTCTCAAATCAAAAGCAAGTGTTAAATTCTATTATTAGCCTCCTGCTTGGATCACCACTTTGAATAAAGGCATTAATGAGATGGAGACCTGCAAAGCATTTTCTTGGAAACAAGAGAATCACTAAATTAAACAATTTGGATTTAGCATTAAAAATCCCCAGTAAATTGTGCATTCACCAAGAAAAGGCAAAAGTACCAAACATGAAGCATCTATAGTGGCTCTGTCACTTTCTGTACAAGTGACAGGCAGGCTGTCTCCTGTGACCCACAATAGACATTGTGCCTACTATGGTCAGGAGCTGCACTGGCAAGTTTCCATCCCAGAGCTCAAACTCTCACAGCTGCCCATGCACAGGACTTTCCCACTCTCCTCCAACACATGACTCCTTGTTTTTGGAAAGGCGACAAGCACAGTTGTCCCACTTAAGCCAGAGGTGTCCTGCACCAGTTCATGCCCTCCCAAAGACCCAACCAACCCATTTTGGCAGCTGCTATAAAAACAACTGCTCCCCGTGTACAAGGAGCATCCGGCTGCTGCAACAGCCAGCTCTGTCCCAGCTGATGGAAAGGGGAAACTGCAATGTGTCCTTATATTGATTATAGAAGTCTTGCCTTTAATTTTATTTGCAAGCTTGTCCCTATCTATTGGATTTATTTGGTGTGTCAGCCACTTATTCCTTAAAAAGTTCAAACACAGGGGAAAAAAGGATGTAGAAGCTGGAGTAACACTGACCTCTTCAACACCTCTATCACTAGAAGTGACTGTATCACATACTAAGTGCATTGGCTGACCTCAGAGGTCAGAAGGCTGCCCCAGTACCCTTCCCATTGTTGCCTGTTGCTCATCCATGTGCTGTGACATGCAGACTGTGACAACAGCAAAGATGGACAAAGAACACCGAAGAATGTGATTCAGTCTCAGTTTTCAACCACCTACACAGATGTCACAGCCATTTCATAAAAACATCCACCTCTTCTGCATCTGTGCTAATGGGAAGAGAAAAAAGCCGAGTGTTGCAGATGTGCAGAGCTCAAGACAATAAAACAGGTCACTGATCAGAGATACTCTCCAGGAGTATTCACTGTGAAAGACAGCAGAATGTTGTTCCCTCTCGAGGTAACCAGACCGACAGACAGACAGACAGACAGACAGACAGACAGCAATGCCTATTGCAGAACTGGCTCACAAAAAACAAGTGGCACCATGTGGGATCCAGAACTTTTCACACAAAGCCATTTAAGCTGAATCCCATAGAGCATAGGCAGGAGTGGGTGTACAAGAACTGCCCAACTGTTAGCTGCTGAATTTTGGATAAAATGCCCATAGCCAGCCATCCCTGAGATTTCCAAGGCTGAATTGGGAAAGTCTAACAACTCACAAGCTGCTACTAAAACCTATGCTCCATGAAAGGTTAAGAAAATACCAAGTGATTTCTTCTTATTAGGTCCCAGTTTACCATTGAAGAAAGCAACGAGACTAGGATCCAAGGAGTCTCCTTTATCCCAGATCTCCCTTAAGACCCAGTCTTTCCAAGAAAGACAGAAAGCTTTCAGTAGTGAGTGATTAATCTCACAGTCACCAAAACGTGGAGTTTAATTTAGCACTTGAGATTTTTGATGCTTTTCTAAATTCTTTATAAAATCTGTGCACTAGCAAGCGTAGGTTATAGGTTTTTGCTTTCATAAAGTAAACTAAATATGAAACAGTTAAGAATGAAATTAAAAACTGCATATTTTGAATATTGATAGTTACGCATCAGCCATATTTGTATTATCTTCCAAGTGCTGAGTAGATCAAAACCCAGGGACACATACATACTGTAGGTCACATCTTTCAGCAGGTGTATGGTCTGAACAAATCTTCGTATATAATTACGCTGCCAAATACTTGATGAATTGAGTGGATGTCAGCATATGCTTATTGTAAAACAGACAAGAGGATCTTTGTCAGACAAGAAGTAAATTAAGATTCACTATAGGAACTGTATCATACAGTTTAGAAGAAAACCACAAACACATGTGCAGGCCTGAAAATGGGGGTAAAAAGCTTGACCAGCAATGTCAGCTGAGGTCTGTTCCTTGCACGGAAAGAGACTGAACAGCAAGAGATACTATTATGCATTGCATCCAGGGAGCTGGCAAGACTTGCTGCTAAAAAGCAGCTGTTTGAATATTTAGCTTGAAAGGCAGACTATTCCTTGCATTTTCTCTGGTGTAGCTTTCAGCTGCACAGCTGTGCCAAATGGCATCGTGCTTCCTGCGGGACCAGAGCGCCTTTGGGCTGGGTACAAACTGCACATGGTTTATAGGGCACCCTGAAGGGGAGACCACAGCACTGCACTGATGCCAGAGGGGCCTGGAAGCTGCTGTGGAATTTCTGAGGATGATGGCTCAGAATGTTCATATCAGCAGGGTGGTTGATATGATCCATTCTCAATGCTGGCTATTTTGTCACAGAGAAAAACAAAGAAGGAAGGAAGCCGTGAGAGACAGCAAAGGGCTCCTGCACTGAGAGATGCACACAAGATTGGTCCATGCTTGTCAGAGCTGGGTATGATAGATAGTAACTCCAACAGCCTGAATTAAACAGATACCAGGTTTGAAGCCTATACAACTGCCAGTTTTCTTGCTAGGTACTGAAAAGCAGCATCCATCTAATCACTCACCAGCAGTAACTCCCTTTCCTGCTTCGATCTCCTGTTACATACTGTCACCTAGTCCCAGAGACTTAAAATACATGAATTAACAGTATCTGACTTTTGTGTTGGAACAGTGGAACAAATAACTGATAAATTGAAACTTTAAGGAAAAGGGCAACTCATTTAAGTTCAAGAACTGAAAACGACTTGCAAAGCAGTAATTCAGCTTAGTGTGCAATTTTACACACATGCAGAGACACAGGTTTTCCACATATTAAAATAATGTTACTAATGAACAAAAGATGTGCTCAGCTCTCCTTTGAAAAGCCTACTATGCAAGTAGACACCTAATAAATACAGAGACAACTGTAGTCAGACACAATATGGCAATTTCATTCTAACACAAATCATGCTGGCACAGAGGCTGAAGTCACACATTTTCAAGAAGAGCTTCCAGACTTTTCCTGATGTGAATATTTAATGTTTTGAGAGAAGCAATAGGATTTTGTATTTAGAAGCTACTCCACCACAAGCATTCGCTGTTATCATTAATGTTTTGCTTTAAATTATGAAAAATCAACTTGTAAAACTGCTCACAAAATCTCCACCCCTTGAAGAAGCAAACAAGAACTCAATCAGAAAAGCTGTGGGCAAACGGCATTACCAGTCTGACTTGCAAGGGAGAATTGCCTGTTAAAAAAAGGCAGAATCATGTTTCCATGTGGAAAATGTTAAAGTTATTGTAACTAAATATAACAACCCAATTTTTTCCCCTCTATTTTATTTCCAATAATGCACACACTCATCTCTGTTTGTTCCATTAGACAAAAATGGGTAGCAAAATGTTCTTGTTCAGTCATGTTCAAAATCCCCTAGGATTTGAGCCCTCCTTCCCAGGTTCCCCCAGAGGGGAGCAGCAATGCCAGGACCACAAGGAAATAGGCAGGGATGTGCCAGAGAAAGAGGAATAGAAAATATCTGCATGTGGCTTTCAGACCCGCCTTCAGCACAAGCCTCACAATATCCACAATATCCAGAATAGCCAAAATTCCCATACAAATATGAATGAGAGAGGAGGGAGGGAAAGACTCAAGTGTTCCAATTTGGAAATGTCATTAAGAATGACAATTTGGAATTAATCAAATTGGAGGGGGTGGGGAGAGGAGGGATGATGGGGAGCATAACAATTGAGCAAAGAATATCCATGTCAGATGTCACCTAGACAGCAAGAGAGAAACATTTATTCTGCCACACTGAGATATTCAATATTCACAGTCATTGCTGCAGTGTTGAATGACGTGCAGGGAAGTGTTGCTGCTTCATCCTTGTACCATTCTCTGTTACTGCACCCTCTGCTATCCAAATTCCAGTTCCTCTCACACCTTTACAAAATGTCAGTGCAGAGACTTTCTAGGAATTTGGGCCAAGTTCAAGAATCCCCATCTGCTGCTGTTGGAGAGGGATGAGATCAGACTGTAAATGAGTGGCAGACTCCTAGCAAGTAGACATGTGAATACAATTTGGACACGTATGAAAGTCAGTCCCAGCCTTCTTCATTTAAATTAAAAACTTTACACTCTCTTCTCTCTCTCTCTGTAATGAAACACTCATATAATCAGTTATTCATCCATTTAGGTTAAGTGCATGTATAGGCAAGTACTCTCAAGACATTTCATTAATCTACATTTATCTTAAAGCTATTTAGAATTGCAGACGTGCATACACAAGATGATTTCTTCAAGACTTAAAAGCAATTAGGTCTTGAGAAAAGTGGCTTTGGTAGCACATGTTCTCACAGTTATTTAAATAAATTCAAATCAAATATAGGTTTAAATCAGCACAAGACTTCTCATTGGACACCAGAGTTTTTTTCAAGTTTCCAGAGCTTTTCTGCAGTGCTTTGCACTGTGTATGTAGGAGCGTGCACCTGTGCTGGTAGTCAGCTTGCAGGAGAGCTCCCCTTGCAAGCTTACACACACACACAACAGGGGTTCATAAACTGAATTTATAACACTTTCTTGTTATAGCTGGTAGGAATATGGAAATATATATACACAGAAGGTGTCAGTTTCTGAAAGTGTTCCTCCCCATCTGACTGGTTTTTACAGTTATAGTCTGACTGGTAATCACGGGAGCCCAGGGCTGAAGTCAGGAGCAGAAGCATGGTGTTCATCCACTAACACATTCCAATTTACCTTCATGGATGGCACGCTGGAGAGCTGAGATTAAGCTTTCTTATTTTTCATGAAGGTAAACATTAAAAGAAAAAAAAATTTAAAAATCCAAATCAGAAATCAACTTACTTGAGGATTTAGGCAGAACAGGAAACTCAAGGTAGACCACAAAAGTCCCATGTGAGCCCTGTAACATAAGCCCTTCTGCATTTAACCAATTCTTGCACATCTAGATGAGCAGTAATTTCAAATCCTGCCTACTTTAACAGAAGACTCATGAATTTTACATCATTGGAAAAAGAGGACCCTAACTCTGGCAGAGAGTATTAGAATTCCTTATGATCCCACGTGTCAATCTTGCTTACATCTATTTGTTTTCCTTACAGGTCCAAAAATGGACTTAAAAGGGGAATAAATAGTCCATTTCTTGGCCACAAATGTGGCCAAGAAAACACAATGTGATTACATTCTGTGTGTGGGTAAGGCCTGCTGGTTTAAAACATATACATAAACACACAGATACATATGTGCATACATAGTCACACATACTGCCTTTGTAAATAATCAGAACAGATCTTGATGAATCACCTCTATTTGATATTTTTACAGTGTTTCTTGTAAAAAACATTCCCCAAATGTGCAAACGATTAAGAAAATATGTGAAAAACAAAGCCTGATAGGCAGACTAAAGTTGGAGGCTGAATAACATGTAAGCCTGTTTGGCATTAGTGCCAGGAATCCCTTCTCACTCTAAAAATCTGACATATCATTTGCTTTATTAGTTATAAATCAACTGTTCTTTAATTTACATTAAAATATGAAATTAAAATTTAATACAGATGATTTAGAATTGAAGTCATGCAAAGACAGTACTTTTTTTAAATTGACTTTTATTTTGGAAGTGAATATTACTGCACACTGCCGAATTCTTACAACAGTCCACGAGGCCAGCATTGGAAGTCTGTCGACACAACCACTAGGATTTCATTCACTAAGAGCTGAGTAACTCAAGTCTTCCTTTTCCACTAATTAGTATCACAAACTGCCTCCAATTATTATGTGTTTAGATCTGAGTAAGAGCAAGGCATGACCATCGTACATACCACATAGAATTACAATTTCACAGATCCATGACATGAAACCTTTTTAAATCTGGAAAAGAAAATGAAAGGCAAGATAGGCCTTTACCCCAGTCAAAAGGTCACTCAACTCAGTTTAACTTAGAATTCATGAAACTGTAGTCAAGAAAGTAAAAATGAAAGTCTGACCCTTACAAAGGCCAGATGTCCCACTAACTTCCTCTTATATTTTAGTCAAGCACACAGTTCAGTCACAGAAAAGTTTATTACAAATCACAAATATGCCACCAGTAGAGATCCAAGAGCTTCCATTCCAAACTAGAGACAATTCCCAACAAACAGAAGACACCATTCCAGCATCAATCCAAATAAAGTGAGCTGATGAGCAGGTCATCAGCAATCCTATCTAATGCAGACAGATTCTCATGCAATGCAAAGAAACAGCTCTGCAGGCAGATCCTGTGGCTGGAACAGCTCCCAGCACACAGGGGTGGTGAACTCCAGCAGAACAGCATAATAGTCACTCCAGGCCCTGCTCACTGCAGGAGCCTTGCTAACATTTGTGTTTACTACTCCAGCTCAGTGCCAACAACTTCAGTCCTCACCTAATGAAAAATACTGTCCCTCTCTACCTTTAACTCCCTCCACGTTTTCACTCTACTACAGACTTCCCTCTTATTCCAAACACCTCAAACTCCATCCAAGACCATTTTAATCACAAACACGGAGGCTTTCTTCCATTTCAGTATTTTTATTCTACATAACTTTAGAAGGGGTTGAAAATCTTCCCTTTCTCAATCTTGACAAAATCCTTTCCTACCAAGTCCTCTCAAACCAGGCTGCAGCAGAGCACCATACCTGGAAATCAGGGGCTTATAATGAAAATGCTGAGGTAAACGTTAGACACAGCATCAAGCTGCATGAAAATCCTGTCAGGGTACTAGAAATAAAGTGTATTTAAAGCCTAAGATGCTCTGTCATCACCATAAAATGCACACACTGCTGCTGCATGCTCTCAAACTTTATTAAATGGGCCTGGGCACAACAGCAACGAAGTGCAGCCTCCCCTGACTTCATACAGGGCATGGGCTCATTGCCACCAGCAGCAGTGACCATCTCCAAGCTAATAACTAAGGGGAAGAGAATGCACTAAATTAGAATTAAGTTCTGTGATCAAAAAAAGTATAGGGGAACAAAATTAGTCTGAATAGAAGTCAGTGCTGGAGGGTCGCTCTCGCTACCTGGCCATTATTCGCTTTGCTATTCTTTGCCCAGCATTAACACCTGCCCATTCCTCCAGCCCGGTGACTCTCGTTATCATCTTCATTCCCCTGTTATTACTGAACCTGCCTTCCATTGGGGAAGGTCTGTCAGCTGCAGTGAACACTGGCCACTGTACTTCGTATAAAATCTGGGACTTTGAAATGAAGACAGCAAATCATCTCTATCCTCCACACGTAAGAGACAAGTCCAGATGTGACAAAGATCTAATAATGCTATTTTTTAAAACACTAAAAGAAAACTGAAGAGAAGTGAATGAAACTTGGCTTTAGTGAATATCTGAAACTTAGTAACTCTACATTAATAACCCTGATGAGGACTGCTGTTAGAAAGACAAAAATCTCCAGGAATTTAACACAGCATAAGTTTTATTAAAACTATACTTCCACTTAAAGTGCTTTGGATTATTTAAGATTTATCTGAGTTAAAGCAAAGAGACCTCATCTAGTCAGGAAAATGCTGTAATAGCCCCTGATTCAGAAGCCATCAATTCACTTTGTATTCACAGACTATGTAAGAGACCATAAAGGGAAATAATAAAAAGCAGTAAAATTGAAGAGATGATATGGCAAAAAAACCCAAGTAGTACCAAGGGGGAGAAAAATAATTATGTTTTAAAGACAAACTACCTGCATGAAAAATTCTGAAATTTTAACTTCAAACATCCCTACACATTACTGTGTGAGCTGCAAATGAAACAATGGAGAATAACAGGGTCACACTGCCTCTTTTGAGAAGAAAACTTCACCATCATGGAAAGCTAATAAAGAGAATAAAAGCAACAGGCAAGATTAAGAAAACAGAGAATGAAAAGTAATAGTATTGATTTAGTGGTTCATTTTTTATTCATGGATATTCTTTCCAGTAGATATCTCAGAAGTATTTTATGTTTAATAGGCACCACTATTGTGCAAATATTTTCTAAGTAAAAAGTCCCCACTCTGCACCAAGGCAATAAATGGCTTCATAGCAGACAGCCCTATGAAGAATTCAAGAACCAAAATGGACTTTGGACCATCCAAAACATAAGAAATCTTATCCTCAGTGAAAGCCCTTTGATGTTGAAACAATTTAATAGAAGATGGGTGCTACAGCTGATATGTTTTCATTTGGTAACCCTAGTTGTCTGTCAGAGATCCTTGACTTCTCAGAAGAGGTGGTGTGTATTACTGACTGAAAAAAACCCAACAAAACCAAAACAAAGCCCTCCACTGAATACACAAGTCCTAGTCTCAGAGCCTTAGAGAGAGTTGCTTCTTACGTCTCCCTATTCCTTTTCCCCTTTCCACTTCTGGTTTAAATTCTTGCAATAATAATGTTTTCATTATTTACCCCAAATGCAGTCTATTCCAGACTTCAACTATAAAATCTGATTCAGCTAAGAAATTAAATCCCACTGCTTAAACTACAAAGTTTAATCCATAATTAATATGCAAAAAAAAAAGTCTCTATTTATTCTGCATAAATTGTTCTTCTTCTTCCCCAGTCTCCATGACAGAGAATGTTGTTTGCCAATATTTTACTTCATAATCTCATTAGCAACCTCTTCTTCCCTCTCCCATCGGTTAGGCTTTGTATTCAGATAGAAATGTCTTATGATACTGCCTGGCAGCATCCTGGAAGCAATCACATCCAGCTGGAATTGAAAATGTTATTTAGTCTACTGTGTTTTTGTTGATACCAAATATTCAGATTAACAGGAAGGATGGTGGTCGTAGGGAAATTGTAACAGCCTTGGAAAGATCTAATGTACTTGGGACCCATTTCCTTCATTACTGAGCAAACATGCTGCCCCATGGCAAACCAGTGTCAGATGGCTAATAGTCTCTGTGCCAAAGGGAGCCAGCAAGCAGACTGTTAATGAAGCCCAAAAGGTACAGGAAAGAGGCACTGGGACAGAAGTGACAATCTTTCAGAACCCAGAGTCTCACTGGTGCAGCTGACCTACATTCTCCCAACTTGGAGCTGAAGGCCAAGTCAAAACATGCATAAATCAAATAATGGCTCTGTTTCAGCGGGCTCTCCAAGCATCCCATGCTGGTGAGAACAAGCCATCTCCTCCCATGCACTACTCCAGCACAAGCCACAGATGCTAAATATGATCTGAAATCACTCAATTTTAACTTGCAAAAGGTCATTTACACAGCAGACAGTACTTGGCCAGAACCTTGTGTTAGACTGCTATTTATTGACTTTGGTTGGTAGTGGTGAGAAATCCAAGGCTTTAAATGACCAACATAACCCTTGGCTTTGAAATCTAATTTGAACCAGTTTTATGACTTCCCTCTTACGAGTAATTCCCTTTATTCAGGCATGTATTAGATTTAAGAAATAAATCATAGCTAGGTTCAATTTTCAAACTCATTTTTACCCAGTGTAATCTTTCCTTAAAAGACCACAAATTTTCTTCATGATCTGCACATCTAAATACCTTCTTGTACAGCCAGGGGCAACGTCTGCATATCGAAAGCTTGCAGTCTGTGAGTTTCACTGTTTTACATCAAGAGCCAAGCACATGCAGGCTCATAATAATGCCATGCCTCCATTTTTTCTCTTAGCGAAAAAGGATTCAAACAAGACATAACAGAGAAGAAGGCACTGGTGTTGATTTGTATTCTAGAAGTGAAGAGATGCTAAAAAATGAAAATCATTTAAGCAGAAATCTTGATTGCTATTCTCTGTTGAAGGGTTGCTGTAACATGAGCCTTTTGTTTGCTGAAAAGGCAGATAAACTGCACCACTAATTAGTCACATACAACACACACTTACCCAAATTCTCCATTACACATGGAAAATTACACAGTTCTGATGTTCCAAATGAACACACTTTCAGCTGATATTCCTATCAATGTTGCATTAAGAGAGGTAAGTTAAGGCAGAGTAAGTTCACAAAAGCATCAAAGCGAAACTGATTTTATTTACTTAGATAAAACCCCCTGAAGCAGGCTGGGCACAAAGTGGAACAGACATCTTGTTTATAAAGATAAAATTTATGAAAGTAATTATTATCTCAAGCTCACAAATTGATTATTTTTGGTCCTGATTCCAGATTTTAGAACTACTAGAGCTGTCTTTTTTTTATCTTAATCACATTCATTACTTTTCATCACTTTCTCAGCTTTGGAATAACTTTATTGAATTAAAATATCTAGTTGCAGAATTCATTGAATGTAATAAAAATCAAGAAAATACCTCTGAATTTGAAAGATTACAGAGACATTTTTCTTGTTTCCAAAAAAAAAAACAAACCAAAGAACACTGGTTCTTTACTCTTAACCAGTAAATTTCAAGAGGTAATAAGGAAATAAAGGAGGAAGCCTGAAGCTGCTTAAAATGGGACGGGTAAGGAGTAAGGAAGGCTGCTAGACTGAATTATTTCTCTATGGCTAAACTACACATTTATTTAGAATTAATTTAGAAATAATATTTTTCACCATTACTCTTACGTATTTCTAGTCCAGTTAAAATTAATGTTTTGAACTGCAGAATCCTAAAGACCTATCCCCATTTATACATTCAACAAAATACTTAGAAGTTATCGTAACATGGATGAAGCAAGCCATTCTGCTGTACAACATGTTTTTGCCAATCCTGACTTCACAGTGAGCACCTAAGTCTTATCACCCCAACTGAGATGCTCAGGAACCCTCCCCTGACCTCACTCCAGTACCACAATAATGGCAGGATTCCTGCATGGAGACAAAGGCACAAATGTAGTGGGTGCTCCCAGATACCTCCTGGCACCACCAGCTCAGCAGCAGAGCAGAGAAGACCCCAGTGGTACAGCTTTAGCACTCACCAGGTACCCAGAGCAGGATCACAGTCACCTCAGCCTTAGGTCTTGAAGAAAGCCTTCAGGCTCTGCTCACCTGTATTTTTCTGGTCTGGAGAAGCGGACAGCAAATATTCGAGGCACAAGGCCCCACGAGCTAAGGTCTTCTTACTACAGCTGAGCTACCTGCACTGTGGCAATGGATGCAAGCATAGGATGGCCCCTCTTTCCTGCCCACCTTTTATCCCCACCCTTACTGGCAACAACAGAAACCACCTGGCTCCCTATATCAGATAGCACAAGCTGTCCTAATCACCCCACAGCAGCTGCCACCCACTCTCCCACTGCACTCTCTCTTCCGTGTCCCTGCACCAGCCCTGCTGTGTCCCCAGGACGTGAGGGACACACAGCTCCAGCTTGGGAGGTTTCAGTGCCTAGAGCAGTCCTGCACAGAGAGGTGGAACCACCTTGTACTCTCAGCCTGTGTTGGCTCAAAAATACCAAGTAAACATTGAATTGTGCACTTTTGTGTACACATCTGGATACAGGAGGCAAAGATGGTCAAAAAGATACATCTGCCTAAGTGACTGCAGAGCTTCTGGCACAACCACGGAGACACGGCAGAGGTTTGCGAAGAACAGCAGATGGACAGCCAAGACAGACTTGTTACAATGAGAGCAAGCATTTGCAACAGAGAAACCTGAACTAGTTTAACTGGGTCCTTCTCCTTATAAAATAGTTATAAAAAGAAATGTGAGATTACAGGATCAGCTGAAACTGCTGTGCAAATAAAACACAGGAAACCATTGATCTCAATGACGTTGGCTGAATGCTTACAGAGAAACAAGTCTGCAGGGCTGAAATATCTTACTAGTTCTCATTAAATATTTTTAGATGTGTACAGATCCTTGAGAAAGTCAAACAAATCAAGTGGAGAGAATCCACACCCAAATGATTTTGCAGTGATAGTGGGTTTTTTGAAATTCTGACAGCAGAAGATAGCAAAGGTTTTCCTGAATAAATGCAAGACTGATAACTTGAAAAAGCTGTCCACACCCTACCATAATAACTTAGTATCACCCATCTCAAAAAAAACAAAAGCAACATAAGGAGTTCAAAGAAAAAGCTCAGAAGTAAATACAATTTATTTTTTTCTTCACATGATTGACTGTGCAACACAGATCCCCTTAAACTTAAGCATCACAAACAGATTAGCCAACAGCACAGAAACCTAAAAAGCAGAACTACAACACAGAAGGAGAGAGGAAATTTACTTAACAAGGTCAGCAATAGAACCTGGCACAACTCTGCCTCAGGAAAAGAATTTTACAAATGGAAAAGACACGTACCACAATTTTGTAAATATGGGCTGATGCTCACACACCACCACTCAGCATAACATGCAAAAATTCACCCTTGTCTCATGAGCTCAGATGCACAGACACCCCCCCTCCAAAGTCATACATTTATGGCAGCTTTTGCCAGAACCGTCCGGAAGCTTTTCTTTATGTCCACAACTGATGAAGTACTATCACATACATACCTACCCTATCGTGTCTGAATTCTCCTGGATTTTGAAATGATCCACACTTCCTACTTGGAGCTGGAGTAGAATGGATGGTTAACTCATTTCACAAAGAGTTTGGTTATACATCTCCCTTGATGAAAAATTTAAATTGTTCAACTAAGAAGCAGTGTCTTTTTACCCCAAGACATTACTCCAGCAGGGGTTCAGTAGATAATGAGAAACAAAACCAGGGAAAGGAACCAAAGGGTTTTGTAACTAGAACAGAAAGGGTTTGGAGTTTGTTTTCACTAAGTTCAAACAGAAGAAGTTTTATGACTCAAGTAAAAGGAGTGCAAAAGGGTTTAGAGAAGGAAGGTTTCCATTAAACAGACCTGAACTGGTTCAACAGTAATTTGAGCTCTATATGAGCTCACTTTTTGCTGTGACACTCTCAGCAGTGAAGAAAAACTTCACAAAACACAGGAGGGAGCTGATGACAGATGAGAGGGCAAGAGGCAATGCAAGGCCAGCTCTGAAATAGTTACTTGCACTGTATTACAGCCTGCCACGACAAAACCTTTCCCACATTTTTAAAGCTGCAAATGTAAACAACACTTAAAAGGTAATTTACATGAATGGTGAACCAGGGAATGAAAAAAATGGGCTCAAATAAAATGATGAGTTTTCCTGTACCCCAAAGAGCAGCCCTGGAAAGTCCTGGCTCCCAAGAGATAAGTTACCAGCACTCTCTGTTTGTAGGGAGTGGGATTTCAGAATGGTGTTTCCTTCCCTCCACCTTTTGCAGGCTGTCAGGACAGGCTGCTGCCAGCTGTGGCAAACCCCGCTCTGGGACATGGAGATGGTACAAGGCAGCTCACGGGCAGAAAGATTAACTTTTTGTGCTTGTGGGGTCTGGCAGAGACACCTCAGCTCAGGGAGTCATCATTCACCTGCACTTAAGTCAGTTCTGATTCATGGCAGAATAATCATTTTAATGGTAAAGAGCAGCTACTAAAAATGCTTTCTTGCAACAACACTGCCAAGAAAAGAGCCAGGAGATTCTCTGACAGCATCTGCAATTTATGGGAAATGGGCAATCAAGGAGCCGTTGTGGGAAGGCTCAATGATGGGTAATGCTGCCCTGAGTTCACTCCCCTCTGCCAGTACCTACACTGCACAAGGGCTACCTGGGCACAGTCCCACCAGTTCCTGCAGCAGGTGATGCAGGTGACCCCTTGGAAAGAGAGGCCCACAATCCCACAGCACCAACCCACAAGAGGGTGACTGGGGGAGAGTCACACCAAATCTGCAGCTGACTGGAGTCCCAACTCCTGCCTGGTGCCAGGGCTGCACTTACAATGGTGTGGATGCTGCCCCTGCATTCTCCCCTCCATGGTACACACAGGATGGCACCCAGGGACCGCTGGGATCTGGAAAAACGAGATGATGTGGTTCATCTGATGAAGATCTAGCAAGACACCCCTTCATCTTGGGCAGCATGGCAAGTCTCCCTTCTGACAGCTCAATGTTTGATCCACAGATCTGTACCTAATCAGCTCAGTGTTAGGATCCACAGTTAAACCTCATTTATTGTCTGAGCCTGAAGATTAGAGACAAAAACCAGAAGATTCAGGAATATAAAGTAAAGCAAGGTAGCCAGAGTAATTTTCCTACTCATTACACATGATTGTAAATGCAGCCATAGGACATCCACTTGCAGGCAAAACTGGCAGTGGTTCAATCCCTTCTAGACAGGTGAGCAGGCTGTTACTGGTATCCAGAAGAAAAAGTTGTGTATTATTAAAAACACACACAAGAAGTTTGGAGCAGGGAGGTTCATTCCTCCTAAGGGAGGCAAGATGAGTCACCATCTGCAGTGGCAGCCCAGCTGCTCAATTCCTGCTCAGACAGTTTAAATCCTGACTGAGTGGTGAACAGCACTTGCAGCAAGACAACACATCAAAAGAAACCAGGTTAATGGTACAGGAGGGGGCAAGTCACAGGCTTTGCTCAACAGGAGCTCTCCTCTCCCAGGAGTTCTGCAGACGGCATCTTTCATACTGCAGCAAATCCAGACGTTGCTGGAAGTGTTCAAGGCCAGACGGGGGTGGGGCACTGACCAGACCTGCTCTAGTGGGAGGTGCACCCCCATGGCAGAGGGGTGCAATTAAATCATCTTTAAAGTCCCTTTTAACCCAAACTGCTCTGTGATGCTACAAACCCTGGGCAGACCTTAAAAGGAATGCTGCTATGGGACTCATACTTTGCATATATGAAGGCAATTTTAAATATGGATTGGATTGATAAAAGCAACTTTTCAGCACACTAGTGCAAACATGCAAATGTAGGGAAATGCATAACCTGAACAACCAAGTTTTCTTTGCATATTGAGACTTGTCATCCAATTCTTCTTCAGGCTTCACTGTAAATGGAAACATAAGTATTTTTGATAACCAGTAATAATGACTTAGGAGAATCTCTCTGATTTTTATATATTACATGGGCAAGAAGCCATACAGAACATTTAGTTAAAAAAAGTTTTATTGATAGTGGTAAGTGATGCATTTCTGACATCCTTCTTTTTTCCGCCCCTATAGAATGTAACCCTCACCTTCCTCGATGTACAAAGAAAATTAAAAAAAACCAAAACTATGTCACTTCCTTTGAGAGCCAAGTAAAAAAGGTACCACAAAAATAAATAAATAACAACCAAGTTCATCATTCGACATAGCCATAGCCATACCCATAGAAAGGCTAATTTGCAGATAAAATGGGAAAGAACCTTGCCTAGGCTGCTAAAGAAAAAATAGACAGATACATTTCAAATAAAAAAACAAACGCAGGAAGTAGGAAAAAATAATGAGATCCTTATAATCTGTAAGTTGGCCAAATGTATCAACCCTTGTTATATTTGGTTTTCATGTGTTACTCACTAGGCATGTTCATGTACTGGGAAGAAAACCAGATAAAACATGTGGTTATTGGCACACAGAGATATCACAGCTAGAATGCAAGCTCAGGTCTGCAGCAGCTTTCCTTAATAAATATTCTCTATTTAAGCAAAGATTGATCCTACATGATGTGACAGGTCACGGATACAAATAAATTGCTTTATGATATGATCTGTGAACAGACAACGGATATTCACCGTGGGCTTACTGAGTTCCATACTAGCGTATCTAAGTTTCCACTTCATGTAAAATCAACTTTTATCTCTCTGTGATATAACCCAGCAGTATGTTGAAATCAATGCTTAGTCTTTCAACCTCAAAGGCCTGCAGCCAGTTTACAACTACATAATTTGAAATAACAGGAGTTTCCGATCCGTTCCAATTTTCAAGCCTTTGTGATGCACATGTCACTGAATTGCAGGAATAGCTCGTGCAGTCACAGAAAGCTTCTAGAAGGAAGTGATAAATGAACATTACCCTTTTCAGCTGTAACCAAATAACGAGACTGAAATGCACTGGGTTTTTTCCCCACCTCCAGCTTTACAAAATTTCATGTGGTTCACTGGTCAGAAAGTCAGCAAGAACAAAATCTTTATCTACTGTTTCCCACTTGCTACCCACAAACTGCCAGTTAAATAATGCTGAAGGAAATCAGCATGGTTTGCTTGCACAACAGCCTTTCTGAAGGGGTAGCAACCATGTTGTAAAGCATTTGGACACAAGGCAGTACAACTCCAGGATGCCATTCTGATGCCCACATTTTAATGAAATCAGTATGGCTCTAGCAAAACCAGAGCCACCACATGGAGTTCCCTGGGTACAAAGCAAAGCTACAAAAAACACATTCAGGGAGATTCGTCCATAACCAAGAAGTAAAAATAGGGCAAGGTCAGGAATCTGTTAAACAACCTTCTTGGATTTCTTGTATGGTAACTTAAGTGTGAACATGCAACCTGCCCCAAAACTTTTGACCAGTATCAGCCAAATTTTTAAGAGGTTTGAAGCCTCCATTAAATTCCCCTAAACTTCATGTAAACTGGTGGCTGAGCAATGAAAGGTGCCAGGAGTCCAGGCTCTGACAGGCTCCGGTCCTGCGCTGACAGACAACAATTTCAAGTAACAGCCTTTGGCAGAATGTTAAAAACAACAAACAAACAAAGAATTTGAATCAACAGGAAATGAATTGTCAAAAAAAAACAAAACCAAGGTTTATGGCAGGCAAAACTCGAGGATCCCCACACTGACCACATGTGAACTGTATTACAACAGTTACACAACACAGAAGAGGTCAAGTTTGTGATGATGGAGTGTAAGATTCACACAAACTTATCTCATGCAGCTCAGAAAGAAAGTGCACAGCTTCAGGATGTAGCAGAAATACATATGGTACAAACAGATATACCTTTTTTTTAATTATCTCATATTTCACTTTCTTTACAGTATAATATTAACAGTCTTTTCTGTTTCTAATAAATTTCAAAATTTATCAAACACTATGAAAGGATCAATTCTAATGTACCTACCTGCCTCATTCTTACAGTCCTGTAACACAGTTCTAGCTTCTGGGGCACACTTAAGGAAAAAAAACCCAAAAACAAAAACAAACACCACTTAAGGAAAAAAAAAAACCAACCAAAACCAAACAAAAAATCCCAACCCTAAGCACACCAGAAGCCCCCACCACAAACAAAAAAAAAGCCCCAGAAGCCAAAATTATTCCAGTTTAAAATAAAAATACCTCATACCATCAATATGATGAACATGATTAGTATTTTAGAATCTTTCAAGAACCACATCCAGTCATTTTACAAACTTCCTGTTGTTAAATACAGAATTGGCATCTAAAATCTAATGCATTTCTCACTTGTAGGAAAAAAATCCAACTTACTAACCTTTAAAAAATTGCCATATATGGGAGGAAACTCTAACTCTGGTGCAATGAGAATAAACCCAGTTTAATCCTACAAACCCTAGATTAAATTATAAACCCTAGACAAAGGTAAAGAAAGCCCTCCTCAAAATGCCCTACAATCCCACTTAAGAACTTCAAATTAATAACACTTAAATTTAGTCTAGACTTTCAATGTCCCAAACTTGAATGATTCAAGCTTTTCAGCTTCCATTCAACCACTCTTCATTCAACAGTTTGTTTACAGAAAGATATTTAAATTGTTCTAAAGAGCACCACAGCTCACTGTAGAACCTTTTGATTCTCTAGCAGGCACTATCACTTATTTACTTTAGGTTTTCCATTACTCAAGTGCTGGCTGGTGCACATTCAAATGAATCACAAACACCAGAACAAACAAGGCAGCTCAGGCAAAGCAACACAATTCAAACAACATCCAGTACAGAAGACATTTAGAAGCCCAGAAAACTAGGAAATGTTTGGTCTGCTTTTAACTTACCATGTTTAGAAAAACAGAAAAAAATATTATTACAAAAGTCTGAAATTTCTTGAAGTTATACAGAAATGCCACTAGAAACTCCCCATCTCTCAATTACTACCAGTGAAACAAAGGAATTGACCAAAACTACTGCAATGAATTCTTTCCAAAATTTCTTCCAAATTAATGTCCAGAGAAGGAGGAGAGAAATCCAAAACTCTATTACAGGACTACACTGTTCTTCCAAAATGCACAAACACTGGAGTGGTACAGTGAGTGGTACTGTGTCTACACTATCACCTCAAGGGCATGCAATTCAGAGAAATTAGATTCTGCTTGGGGATCCACCGTCCTTTCCATTAAAAAAATAACGATCATAAGTGATCCAGGGAACTTGCCAAAAGCCAAAAAAAATTAAAAAAAATAAAATTCTTCTATGTTCAGTCAAAATTACAATGAAAATTAACATTTGACCAAGATAGAGGAAAAACTGACATTTATAGAAGCTGCAGTTGGTGACATCCCATAAAATGATGCCAATCACTTGTCTGAGTCAGCTCCATTCTCACATTTAGTACAAGTGCTCTGGCTGACTCACAGCAACCATCTACCTGGGAGATAAGTAAAGTAAATTTTGAGCATGATTTTGCTGCAGCTTTTCATGATGAAGTGTAAATTTGCCTGGTTCTCTTCATTTAAACTCAAATTATTTGAAACTTTAATTTAAATTCTAGCTTGTCTTTAGGAATTTTCTCAGAAGCAACAAGCTTTATGGGAATAATGCTGTATGCACAAAATTGGCAAGTAAAAAAATGATCTGGTCTAAACAGATTCTGTTTTCAGTAAGAAGCAGCTTTTTAGGCTGCTTACTTGCCTAAAGGCATTTACGGGAAGATGACTTCTGTATCGGGGGAGTGAGTTTATGCTTGAAATATAAAGTTTATATTATCTTTTCATTATGCTTCCATTTGCAGTGTTTCATCTTGTTTGTTGTTCTCTTGGTTCAAAGTCCCAAGTTCACATTCTATCCTTGCATTAATTACTTATAGCTTTAGGCAAGTTAATTCAGCCTTTGTTTCTTAATCTGTAAAAGAAGGACAATAATAAATATTTACGTACTTTAAACAGATATTGGAAAGCTGTGTTTACGCTGACACAGTTAGTTTTTCAAATACATTATTTTATAAAATTACATGCAAAAATTACCCAGTTTACCCACATTAACTGGAATGGTTGTAATTTTTGTAAATGACTTGTGGAACTCTCTATCATTTCCTTCCTCAAGGAGACTTTTTCCTACAGTACATTTCAAAAGCCTCCCATGTAGCAAACCATGCTACCCTGAGCTGAGTTCATGGCATCCTAACTATGACAGTCTAAAATAAACTTTAAAAAAATAAAATAAGGAGTGCATTGGAGAGAGATTTAATCTTAGAATCTGAATGTATATTGTAGTACAGAATTTTTTTCAATTCCTCTTCCTGGGAGAATATACAGAGGAGTATCGTTATGCCATTGCCCTTTGTGCCATTGCTTTTACAGCAAGAAGTTTTTTGTGATATTCAATGTTTTGTTGACAGGTGTCTGTAATCTGGGCCTTTCTAAATCCAATCTTTGCCTGACTTCCTCGCACACAAAACATCTGCACTTACAAAATAAGTTAAGTACATCTGTGCCTGTTTTACCAGTCAATTAATCAGCTTCCTATTATGAAGAAAAATACCCTAAACCAAAATGAGATTCTGGAGATAAAATAAAGATGAACCTCAAGCCTTGTGAATCATGAAACCTGAGCAGGAAATCAACTGAGGCTTCTTCATCACTAGAGATAAAACAGGAATGAATACCACTGGCTCAAACTTTAATTCTACTAGTGCTGATGTTACTTGCAATAAAGAGATTAAGATCCAACACTAAAATGGGAGGAAGGGGTTGAAACAACCCCTTAGAGCAGTCATTTAACAAAGCACCACTTTATCAATGCATGCCATGCCCAACTTAATTCATTACTTCTATTTCAGTGTTGGAAGGAATAAAGTCTTTGAAAGCACACATTCCTCTACTTTAAAGCTCATTCTAAATTCTTGCCTTTCAGTGCACAGAACAGGCATTACACATGCAGCACTCCCCTGTATGCCACCACCAGATGCCGTCAGTCAAAAGAATTAAGCATCAAAACAAAGCCTTCTACCAATACAAAAAAAAAAAAAAAATCCACAGGAAAGTAGAACAGGTGACATCACCTGTTCTTCAGCAACCAGTCACCTTTTTCTTTCATAATTCTGTGGTGGGGAATGAAAACTAAAATGTTTTGGAAAACAACTTTACTGAAAGCTGATATGAGGATGCTTTAGCAATTAAGGATTTTGTACACCAGACACTGAGATATTAATCAGTACAGCAGTATAAACCTGGGCATCCTTCTGGGGCAAAGCTGTTGTACATCACACACTGAACCCACCTCACCCTCAGCAGCACAGAAATAAGAGCTTCTCCCTGGCAGCTGCTGCCTGCAGTCATTTCGTGCTACCAACACTGGGATGGCTTTGGGAGAAGGAAAAACTACTTAGTCACAGGAAATCATGGCAGTGGATTAGGAAGAGACAAGACAGACACAGGAATTAAATTCTGAGCAAAAAATTTAGCTACTTAGGTATCCATATGGCCCACTGCCACAGCACACAAGTACCCAGGACTTAAATACTTCCCCATCCTGAAGTTCTTCTCCCACTTCCTTTAAAAAGGTATCCAAGTATCACTGACCTGACTGACCCCTGACTGCATTTTGAGCTGATTCCCAGTTTGAGAGTCATCTGCTCTAAAATGACACAATTAAAGTGACACAGTTTTGGAAATTTTCTAGGAAAAATGCACTGGTGTAACTTGTATTAAGCCCTACTTTTTTTGAAAATTAGGCTTACTATACAGACCAGTGTTTCTTCTGCAATATTTTTGGCTGAAGCTGGCAAATGGATTACATTTAGCTAAAGGAACATGTTGTCTTGCATCTGTTAATGCTATTAGTTACCTGGAAATAGGTACCAAGGTTGAGGAGATGCTTCTTTAGTGCTTCTATAGAGAAAAAGTAGGCCATAACTAGCTGGAAATTATATAGAACAATCTGGAGCAGCTTACAGGGATAATTTTTTTTCCTGTAGTGCAATAAACATAAGCAGTGAAGCAGCTTTATCCAGATATGTAATGCTACACTGGAAGTTTAAGTAAAAATCTGTCTCACTATCAAAGCAGCTGTATTGATAGAAAGAAAATCTTTTCCTCTTCAGCTCTCACACCAACATGTTTCACCTTTTTCTGTCTCTAATATCCACTCACACACACTTCCTTACTTAAAATGTAGGTTCTTCAGGGCAGAGACCATCTCTTTATAACAGTGATAAAGTGGAAAGGACCCTCAGGCCATTGGAAAACAAAACTATAATTGGCACACTTATTTTCTAACTTCATGTGCTAACTTGTCCTCAAATCCTTGAGCAGAGAAATTCATTTTATTTTGTTTACATAATGCACCGAAAAAAATCCCAACCAACAAACCAAAACCAAACCAGTCATTGTACACTCAGGAAGTTGGATTTATAGAGGAAATTTTGAAGGTACAGAACTTCTGCTCCATTAGGAAAAGGATGTAGCATATAACATGGCCAGGTGATGCCTCTAACCTCTCCCTCTTCATGCCCAGATGCATCAGTCATTAGCTGCAAACAAAGCAAGAAAGGCCCAAGAACTCAGATTGGAGCTTCCCTGAAATAGTTTTGATACAATGGCATCTGTAACGCTGCTTTGACCCTTTATACTAAATCCTCCACCTAAGACTGACAGGCACAGACATTCACCAAGTCCAGTCTTCATGACAAGCTTCAAGGTTGCCTTTCGAGTTGCTATACTTCAGAAAATATTTTTAACATCTTTTCAGTAGGATTTAGTTTCACACCAAGAGATAAATGCTTTCCACTCTTCAGAGAAATTAATCTTCTTGAATTCCAAAGTTTGATTTCAATATATTTTCTGAAAAAGGAAGAATATGTTTGTTCATATTTTGTGTAAGAAGTTTATGACTTGCTCAGCCTTCTTGTACTTGAAAGAACAAAGAGATAAATAGAGAGTAATGGGAAGGTTAACACTGCCTTTGGAGAGTCACCGGCTCCCACAGTTGCCATATGTGGTAAAAATCACTCACAGGACAATCCTTGCACAGCCAGGGCTCCCTTCCAGAACACACCAGACTCCCTGGGCCTGAGCACTTCTGATCAGATACTGTGTCACTGCGCTGCTCACTATGACAAAGGACACAGGAGAGTGGTGGGACAGTGCCAAGGTAAGCCACGCTCACCTTCCAAAGGTCACCTCTTCATGTGGCAAAGCCCACTGCCCACACCTTCAACACTGGGTACAACCCCCAGCATTTGTTTGCTTCTGCATGTTAGACAGGGATGGCCTCAAATGTACTTGAGGCTGGGAAGAAAAGATTGGTTTACTTTTAGATACTAAAACACCACCTCCCAGACAATGAAAATAGCAAAACTACCATGACTCTTTCCCTATCCTTTTCTCCATTCACATCCAAGCTCGTGTATAAATTTCTGACAGACTGTTTTCAGGGAGCAGCAGTGATGTGCCAGGTATTATGAGAGTTAAGCAAGTGTATTACAGCTTGCCTTACATGACATAGATCTTCTTCAAGGACAAGTAACCCCAAAAAGCTCTAGGATTAAAAAAAAAAACCCTAAGCATAGAACCATAAAAGAAATCATAACCCAATCAACTCCTCCTCCCTATTCTCTCTGAAAATAAACTCACCAAATCTCAGTGGCTTCAGATGAAAACTGGCTTTCTTTTTCTACCAGCAGCCAAGCCCCAAACTGCATCTCAGGATGAGGGCAGGCACTCACTCTTCCTTGAATAGCACCAAGGAGCTCAACCACTCTCTGAAGAACTTTCATGGCAGCAATGCAGTGTGTCATTAAGCAAGTCATCTTTGTTCCTAGTGACACTTCAGAGGAAACTGAGGTAGCAGAGGCATATTTCAGTGAAATAGCAGAGCAGTGCACATGTTCAAAGGGCTGCTCAGCAAGTCATCCAGCCAGGAAGAAGAAAGTTTACTTTGACTTAAACTCCTCACTCTTCAGAAGTACTAAACAGCAAAGCTGTACCTCTGTGGTCCTTCTAACACGCAAGGCTACTCGAGACCATTCGCTCTGAGCCCTGTCCTTAAGTGCTCCAGTCAGCTAGAGGTGCACTTCACCCAGCTGACAGCATAAACTCCAGCTTCCCTGAAATCTTTTCAGCTTGTTTAGAAGCATCCAGCACAGGCACTGGCCTAGATTAGGAATGCAGTTATGCACACACGAATGGTCTTGACCCACTTCTCGCCACATCGTCCTGGCTACTCAGAGCTGTGAACTCTATTTATTATTAGCACCAGAACAAAAAAAACCCTGTGTATGTACATGAGGTCTGACAAATGCCCACTCACTGCACAGGCAAGGAATGAAAGGAATTGTTCTATTATTTGCCATCATCATCCTCCTCTTGCCAACCCACTGAATGCCATGACTATTGAAATACCTTTGATGGGCCGTGTTTGCCTCCCCTTCAGGGCAGACACTGCTGACCTGGTGAGGTAGTCAGCACCAGTGGGCATAAGCATGGTGAACTGGACATCCTTCAAGGGGCACAGGAGAACTCTAAATAATCAAGTAAGGAAAAGAAGCTTAAAGTAAGTTCCCCTCTACATCATAACACTTCCAAGACTGAGTTTTTCCTGCCTAAAATATATTATAATACAAAGAAGAGGGACTACTTCAAATAAAGCCAAACATGAGGGCAGTTTCTCCTTCAGAAGCATTCCTGGGTTTCAGCTCTATAGTTTACAAAAAAGGTAAGTAATTCCCCAGTACAAGGTCAAACATCCATCCCACCACAACAAGCAATAAAGTTGTTCTCCAGGATATTAAAATACCCCTCATAGCAGCAGCATTTTTCATGCTTCATCACTACAAGCTCTCTACAGGACTCTAATGCAGCTCACACAGAGAGGCTGTAAATGTAAATGGCTGAGATTTGCTAAAGGACAGCACAGAGGTTTTACAGTTCATCCTGAAAGCACATATGCTGCCAAAAAATTGCAGTATAAATGTAAAAATAAAGAAATTGAGCTCATCTAAATGAAAGGGATTTGTCCACTGTTCCTAAATGACTGCACTATTTCTTCCTTGATGAGGAGCATGTATGTGCACAAAAGGCAACCTTCTGCCTTCATGTTGTCAAAGACATTTTAAAAATATAAGCAAATCCAGGAGTTTTGCTTCTAGAATAAATAAAGCTAAACAAGGGAAAGGTTATTGCATTTGTGCTCCTTGCTAACATCATAAAACTAGGATCCTTGTCCCAGCTAAGCAAGCTGAAGACCTGCTAAAGACTCAGGAAACTCAGCTGCAGACTAGATCTATGCTACAAGCAAACTACACCAAGTCACCACAAAACCTGCCCTTTCAGCTACACACCCAGGCTAAACCAGTGGAGGAAATACTGATTTCAAAAGTTATTTTAAAATGCAACACAGACCAGCAGATAGCACTGCCCACAAATGCTCCAAAATCTTTGCAACAACTTCTTTTATAGTCACAGCTTGGAAACACTGTTCTCCCACCTGTGAGAGTCCCATCCTTCACTGCACAAAACTTAAAGCATTGGCCTAAGCACAAGAAGTAACAAGTAAGCACAAGAACAAAAGTTGTTTTGAAACCAAAGTTACAAACAGGACTGACTTCAAAATTATAACCATCAAGCACCAAACACAGCACTGTAAGGAAAAGAATTACTTCAGTTTTCCCAAAGTCAAAGAGCACAGAAGTAGCAGGTAAGCTCAAGTGCTTTGAGTTACAGAGAAAAAGGAAGAAAAGACCACATCCTTCCTTTTTTTGCTGACACCAGTGCTCCCTGCTCATATAGCCCCATAAGATATCTGCCACAGGCCACTCCCTGCTGTCATGCAACACCCACAGCCCTTCAAACCAACAACCCAAAGCAGAAAAGCAGCCAGGTGAGAAGGACAGAGGAGAAAAGCAGCTACGTGAGTGTCTGTGCATATCACAATGAAAAGCAGCCACCCCTTTAGAAAACACTTTAAAAAAAAAAAAAAGCACAAGCCTGGTCTCTCAGGGTGGGGATCTGCACTCAAATCACTTCACCCAGCTGCTGGGGTCAATGACAGACAGTCCTCATCTTGCCATGATGACTTTGTGGAGTCATCTACCTGACTCCACAAAGTCTCCTCTGCCCTTCTGCTGGCACCTGCTCACACACAACTGTACAGAGGGACAGATAAAGGACCTTCCCAAAGACCCAGCCAGAGACCCATCTGTAAAAACAGCACCCACTTTCTGAAGGCAGGTATAGAAAGGAGAAGTAAAATGATCCATTCTTTTCGCTCTTGTCTCCTGTGTATGCTAAGTCTCTTTGTTTAAGTACTTACCACTACAAACCCCCCCTGTTTTCCACAGTCTAACAAAGACCAGCATGGTTGTGAAGGAAGAGCAGTCAACCACTGAGTACATCACAGCCAGGTAACCCAACCAATTTTCACACTGTGCCTTTTGGGCTGTGCCTCTTCTCCAGCTTCCTCTGGCAGGGGCAGTACTTTCATTTCAACACTAGCCAACAGCTCAGGACATACGACACCAAGTTCTTCCACCACTACACAACTCCTGTGTGGTTACAGACAACTCATTTTCTTGCTTGTGCTTTTATTCCCCATCTGCAAAGGGAAGGTGCCTTCCCCACAATGGGAACACATGCTATCCACTTCAGCATGGTTTTAGAAGGATTAATATAAATTATGCATTTGAAGAGATAAGCCTGGCAAGAGCATGCAAGACATGGGAAGTAGAAGTATCACTGATAAACGTAGTTCTAAACAGGTAATTTATTTTTCACCTAAAAATATGTTTTTCCTATCAAATTTGCACCTTTATGTTCAGCTTAGACTGTGAACAATTCTCTTCCCAGATCTGAATCCTTCCACTGTCTTGTGTCAAAATGAAACATCAAAACCCCAACTTACATACCTTTTAAGTAAACACAGAAGAGTTGCAGGCTCCTTGCAACATTATGCTGTGCTGCAAACCATACTTCACTGACAGTCAAAAACACTGTGGCCAGGTCTGGCCAAACCAGAACAAACTTTAGACTAATAACTGACTTTCTTCCTCTTCACAGTGAGACCATGCATGTATCCTGCTCTTTGACACTGTGTCAGAATGTTATCAGCTGTAAGCTATGTCAAACATGCTCTCTCCTCTTTGTGTTCTTAGGAGATGCAAATAGATCCAAAGTTGTACAGCACAGAGATGTCAGATACAAAACAGCTCAGCAGAAGCTGAGCATTGGAACTGGCTCTGTTTACAACTACCACAGTCCCAGAACAGATTAAGAGTTGGCCACACATATTTAATACTGTTAACCGCGTACAAAGATAACATAGCTTTATTCAATAAAATATTTTCTTTGAAACTTTGATTCAGCCAAAGTTCTGTCAGAGCCAATTACTGGTTAAACAGTTCCACTCCTCTTCCCACAGCTAGAAAACATGATTATTTCCTTCACTCTTTCCCCATTTTTCCCCCTACCCCAATTTTCAGGTTATTTCCTTGTCCTTACTGAAGTCATAGATTGTTCTCAAAACCAGTTTCTCAATGTCCTGAGTATGGGCAGTGTGTAAAAAACTGAGAAACTCCCCCACCCCCAGCCCAGTCTATCACTCTGTCTCAAGCCAGGCTGTTCCCCTGCATGACTGACAAACAATCTGCCACTTCAGCAAACACACTGACCAGAGAGAGCCACCACACAAATCAGATTGTGAAGGAGAGCGTGCACGAGCAAGATCTCTCCCAACTGCAGCAGCCACACAGCTCCCCACTTACCCAGTCATGCAGGGGTGGTGCAGGGCTCAACACAGTCTCAAAACCTTTAAATGCTTGGAGGTGAACTGGACTTCAGAGAAAACTTCCTAATTTTGAATAGAGAAAAAAGATGCTAAGACTGAAAAAGAAGGAAGAGAATAAATTAAGGGATGTGAGATCTGAGAAAGGAGAGAGAAAGCAAATGGGAATATATCATGAGGACCTGATGAAATGATTCTCCCACTTCTAATTTTTGGGAACCATCAGAATACCATTTTACTTAACAATACTCAAGTGCTGAAGACAACATATTGACACTACTCTTGAGCATGATGGACACAGAAGTGACATTTCACCTGCCCAAATCATCCCTGGCAAAACTCCACCATCATCAGTGGAACTACACAAAGCATGAAATTGGCCCACAGTTGCATTAAGACAAAAAAGGCTTTGTTTCAGGAGATATGGGGCATTTCTGGTTCTTTATAATAAAGTTCAGCAAACAACTGTTTATTGTCCCTAAGCAAATATCGCTGACACCAAACAAACAGCCATCACATTCACAGCATACACTGTCTGTTCATAGAAAAACATCCATCAATAAAGCAACAGATTCCTAGTGTCCTGTTCACATCACAAGGAAATTAGAGACAGTTTAAATGCCTCCCAAATTGCCTACCAGATCCACAAGCAATCATTTTCATTTTCAGGAACATCTTTCCAGACTCCTCTGCCAAGTCAACGAAAATTGAATGTCCTGAGTGGTGCTACAGGGCTCAGCGGACACACAGATGTACAATACAACACTGAGCAGCTCCACTGCCAGAGTTATTCAACAATACTCCCACCACAAACTATATGTTGCGACCACACTATGCTCACACAGAATCATCTCCTCCTTTTGTTAATTTTTTGTTTGACCATGTGAATTCTCAACGAAATCCCAAAAGTTCACGTTTCTGCCGTTCTCTAGAGTTCGCCACAAGTATGCCCTGGGCTTACAGGGCTCCAATGCCAGCCACGGCCATACGCCACATTTGCACAGTATCGATTTATGCCAGAACTCATTAAGCTACAAAAAAATTCAATAGCTGAGGCAAACAAGTAGTTCAAGCACACCGAGCTCCCGTACTGCATCTCTGCCCCTTATGCAGCCCCACAATTCTTCCGTGCAGTTTCCCTGGCCATCCTCGCAGCCTTTCAACCCAATGCACAGGAAAAAAACCTGGACATTTGGATTTCCGGGGTCCTCGAGGGAAAGTTTGATAGACCCAGGTAGGAACGCTGGGAACACAGGAGAAGCAGCTCCTCGGGGCTTGTCCCACTCCCAGCTTCTACTTGTTTTAAAGATCTGTAAGAAGACATCCACTGCCCACGCCAGAAGTTCAGCTGCTCTGAATGCTCATTTTACAGAGCATCACGTATAGGAAATAAAATATTTATCATTTTTATTTGCTTTTCCAACTCCTCTTCCCGTCTACCACCCCCCATTCCCCCAGTCCTGCCAGCCTGCACCCACGGATCCCGCCGTACTATGGGGGTGCTCCCACGGCTTCAATAGTCACCCTAGGATCAAAGCTGCCCACAAGAATACGCCAAACACCCCACGGACACACCGAGCATCCACTGGCTCCACGGCCCCGGCGAGCCGGGGACACCCACGGGGGCGGCGGGACCGGCAGCACCGCCGGAGCCCCACACACCCCCGGGCAGCCTCCTGCTTGCTCCCCCTTTAATTTATGCGGAGCCACGACGAACTCCCCGTGTTTCCCTTCACGAAGGAAGGCGCGGGTGCCCCCCCAGGCCGGGACCCGCCGCTCCCGCCTCTCCTCCCTGGGACCCGCCGTCCCTCAGCCCCCCCGGGCTGGGATATCCCGTCCCTCCGCGCCAGCGCCTTTGTGTGCGGAGCAGATACAGAACCTACCTCGGTGAGGCGTCCCTGCCTGTCCGGCAGCGCGGGGGACGAGGGCAGAGGGAGCCGAGGAGGGAACGGAAAGGAGCGTCCGCAGCCCGCCCGGTGCC